>NC_091982.1:225946072-226246072 GCF_044704955.1 Pristiophorus japonicus | reverse complement strand
AAGTTTCAGTTGAAAACAGATCTCATATTTATATTTAATCTCATTAACTTCAATAGCAAATTTAATAACTTAAATTATTTAAGTTAAGTCTAATAATTGTTAACAGTATAATCTCATGAATTTCATTTTAAGTTAGGACCTTATCTCTCTGTACAGCAATGACTCATTCATTTTACTTCACTCTTTTCCTCGTTAAATGTATTTATTGATATAAATATAAATATGATTCTCACGTTTCAATTGTTAAATCTTTGCTCACTTGTGCTTGGTCATTGTCACACTTGTACTCCTCGTGGTAATGATATAAATGGAAGTGGAGCGATCAGACTGGAGTCGGTATGTTCCTGCATCTGGGCTCAGTAATTGCAGGAAGGTTGGCACAGAGGAGCCCGGTCTCCTAAGGGGATGAGACGGATTTCTTTTTCTGTACGTTAATTTAAATGGACATAAATCAGGCAAGCTCCCAGGTCCGCTCCTCCCCTCCCAATTTTCCTTTATGCGCTCTGGTCAGGTGACCTGATAGCCTCAGGTTCAGGAACAGGGAAATTCCCCTGTATCTCCACTTATACCCAACCACTTCCGGATAACTGGAAGAGACGGAAAGTCCGAAAAATGCATCAAGTATTATCAATTTTTTTAAAAATCTTAGTTCCTTATGAATTACAGATGAATCATAATTTGGGCGAGGGTTATTTTAAATCTAAAAACCAGGTTGGCTTCCAAGCTTCCTGTTCTATATTAAAGCCTGATGACGTGAGACTGTGAAACAAAGCCAGCTGCATTGGACTCCATTCCATTCAAGCACAATAGTGTAATGTGCTCAGGAATCAGTGTATCAGGAGTGGTGAAACACAGGCTTACTCTGAGATTCCCCACAGGACAAGTTATTAATCTCACACATGCTGCCTTGGCAATGCTCAGCATTTTCTTACAAGGACGAAGAAAAAAAAATCAAAAGGTCGATCAACTTGGACTCCCTCATACACTGCCTGTGGCTGGCTGGCTATACAGCTACATTCGCAGTGGCTGAAATGGGCTTCTATTTCCTTCCAAATGGCGTTCCTAATTATTGTGTTCCTAACACAGATGAGGCTGCACACAGGGAGGTTAAAGTAACAGTGACCTCAGTCTTTAATAAGACAGTCCAGAGTGAGGAACAGGCCTTTGGGGCTGGCTTATATACAGTGCTCCCAAGGGATGCTGGAATCCCTTGGGACTTCAGGGGATGAGCTCCCTTGTGCCGGAACATGGGAGTGCATGCTTTACAGATACACAACACTAATTGTGGAGATTTCCTTTAATTTTGAAAATTTCCTGACCTTTGTGGAAAGGAAGCCGGACTGAATGGTACGGTGAGCTCAGGCATTTCAGCTCGTGGACTAGCTAGGCTAATGGATGATGCACTCCTGCTGCAGGATTCAATGAGTTTGACAAGTCTTGACCCAACTTCTGACATTTATAACAGAAGGGTCCATTTAGGCTCCTCTTGCATACATCCCAGCAGCTGTTTACAAAGTGGAATTGCCAGAGGCTTGAAAACAGTTTGCTGTTCTTCTCTTTGCACAAGGGCAGTGTGTGCCATTTCGAGAGGGGAAGCAGGGAGGGGGAAAGAAAAATAGGCTTCAAAAATAAATTGTAGGCATTTGATAATTATCTGTGCATTTATATTTATCTCTTACTACGAAAGCCAAATAGTAGTCACCCTTGGTAACTTTCCTTTTCATCAGAGTAACAAGTGATTACAAAACTTGGTAAATCACTGACTGCCATGGGAAGGCAGTAAATGGTGTGCTTACCAGGCGATTATAATGACTGAATGATCAGGCTGTGCAGGCTACACTAACTTTCCTGTCCTTTTGTAATGCTGTACAAATAAGGCATGTTCCTACTAGAGTATAGTTTATATTTAACATGTTGCTGCAGACTATGATTTTTGCAATGAGATTACTTGTTTAGGCTTTGAAATTAAATAATGTAAAGTGGCTACAGCTCTGGGAGATAGTGAGATTCACATACATTCTTTTCTCATGTTATCGTCCCAAACCGATCTGCCTTGTGTTTCATCTGCCACCTATGCATCCTGCAGTGTCACAACAACCTGCTCTTCCGTTTGTGAAAAACAATCCATTTATGAAAAAAGACTATAAATGAAATAGAAAGACGACATTAGAAGAAAAGAAGATTGATTACTGTGCTGCGATCTGCAATGTTGTGGACAAATGGTGAAAAATGAGCTTGTTCATTTCAATATGCTCACTTCCCCTCCGCACCATTCCATTTCCATTTTTTCAATATATTTATAGACAAATTATTATTGACAAACCTGTCCTTTACTAACCTCTGAGAAACTTTTGAAAGATGAATTTCAGTTGTAACTTTCTGATGTTTCCTGCAGTGAACTGAAATTGTTTTTAGAGTGAACTTTATTTCAGTAATAATGGTAAAGAAAAGATGAAGAGTTTGACGTATCTGGGAACACTTGGGCATGCTCTGTAGAATAGATGCACAACTCGTTTTACAGAGACTGTGCAGCACAGAACCAAGCCATTCGGCCCAACTGGGACATGCCCGTGTTTATGCTCCACTCGAGCCTTCTGCCACCTCTCTTCATCTAACCTTCTATTCCTTTCTCCCTCGTGGTTATCTGCCTTCCCCTTAAATGTGTCTATGCTATTCATCTCAACTACTCCCTGTGGTAACAAAGTTCCACATTCTAATTGGAGGCACTATTGATCCCAATTGTATTCTGCTTCCGTAATGCATTTATGATGGCTGTGGGAGGATGGAACAATCCTAATGACTGGACTATACTGCCTTTTAATAAGTTTTATATATCCTTCAATTTCAGAGTCCGAAAGGTGTTAATTATAAATTATATACAAAATAGCAAAAGAATTGAGGCACAAGTTAGAGGTCATGTGACTGAATTCTGTGTGACCGATGGTCCGTTCTATCTGCTACACCAGTGGTTAGATGACTTGCTTCCTATATTCTGTTAGCAAAATCCACAGAACTCCCATCTCAGCTCAAAGAAAGAATTAAAGTTTTAAAGAAAGAACTTGCATTTATATAGCGCCTTTCGTAACCTTGGGATGTCCAAAAATGCTTTACAGCCAATGAGGTACTTTGAAGCGTAGTCACTGTTGTAATGTAGAAAATGCGGCAGCCAATTTGCGCACAGCAAGCTCCCACAAACAACAATGAGGTGATGATCAGCCATGATCTTATTGAATGGTGGTGCAGACTCGAAGGGCCGAATGGCCTACTCCTGCACCTATTTTCTATGTTTCTATGTTTAATATGATAATGACCAGATAACCTGTTGATTGAAGAATAAATATTGGCATGGACACCTGGGAGAACTCCCCGTGCTCCTCTTCTTCACTCAGAGAGTTGTTAACCTGTGGAATTCCCTGCCGCAGAGAGTTGTTGATGCCAGTTCATTGGATATATTCAAGAGGGAGTTAGATATGGCCCTTACGGCTAAAGGGATCAAGGGGTATGGAGAGAAAGCAGGAAAGGGGTACTGAGGGAATGATCAGCCATGATATTGAATGGTGGTGCAGGCTCAAAGGGCCAAATGGCCTACTCCTGCACCTATTTTCTATGTGTCTATGTTTCTAATGCCATGAGATCTTTTATGTCTGCCTGAAGGGGCAGATAGGGCCTCTGTTTAATATCTTATTAAAAGAGAGCTCTCCCTCGGTACTGCACTAGAGTGTCAGCCTAGATTTTGTGCTCCAGTCTCTGGAGTGTGGCTTAAACCCATAATCTGATTCCAAGGCGAGATTGCTACGCACTGAGAATACAGGCCATTGTCAGCCTTTCCAGCTCATATGGCTTCTTGATTGATGCACCTTCAAATAAGAAAGAATAACAGGAGAAATGGGGCAGCTTTATTCAATCTGACTTCACAGATGCAACAACTAACCCTGTATTGAACCCTACAGTTTTGCATCAGATCTACTATAATACTCTTGTGTACTTCCAGGTTTACAGACTTCACAGCAAGAAATGGTATTTTAATTTCTTGTAGCCCATGACATAAAATCCATGGGTTATTACAACTACACTCAGAGTAGATGTGTGCAGGTACAAATCTACAATAATATGCCTTTTATACTCGCAATTTTTTTTTACCAGAGTGCAGGCCTTTGTCTAGTGCTGGTTTGGGTTATTGCTCTATCCCAGAGAAAGCACCTAACTGCTGCTCGCCATCATTCCTTAACACCACGGTGAACCTCAGAAACTTGCCATATAATTAAATATGTTTCAGAAACTGCAGTGTGCCTGTCCTGTTACATGTGTGATATATACTTTATGAAGTTTATTAGTACATCCATTTGAATATGTCTGTACTTGGTCGCAAAACAAAAAATGGCACGATGTTTCCTTAACTAAGCCACAAGATACTTAAAGCCAGCTCTGACGCATGCTGGCCCACCGCTAACATCAACACTGCCAGCTTGGTGCGGTCCTCTTGCGAAGCTACTGACTAGCCCTCAAGCATATCAGGTAAGGATGCTATTTCTTTCTTCTAGATGTGACGAGATTGAATTATAGAATCTTTAATTATTGGATTTTGAAATGCATTGCTGTACAAGACATCCTCTATCTGTTGCTCTTATCATCCTGTTTTGCAATAGTGGTGAAGATTGCCAAGGCACAAGTATCCTCTGTCAGTTTGAGCTGCCTTACTATGATTCCCTCAGGCTTAGACCCCCCCCCACTTTGTTTGCATGGTCTAGCTCTATCTGTCTCGGTCTCTGTCGAGTATCGGCAAGTGAAGTTCTAAATGAGTGTAAATAAGCTGGGCCTGAGGCTCATGTAATCAATACACTGTTAAGCCCTGTGTAATACTCTGCAAGAACTAACTTCCCTGCAGTAGCCGATGGTATAATGTGATGCAAGTGAGTTGCCAGCTAAATCACATACTTGTGTATTAATAAATTTGGCCCCTAAAACCATGTCCTGTATTCTATTTGAACCTGAAAGAAGGGTTATGTCAAACATAAAAGCTAAGCAGACCAATTGAACAAATACTTTGGTTCTGTCTTCACGAAGGAAGACACGAATAACCTTCTGGAAATACTAGGGGACCGAGGGTCTAGCGAGAAGGAAGAACTAAAGGAAATCCTTATGAGTCAGCAAATTGTGTTAGGAAAATTGATGGCATTGAAAGCCGATAAATCCCCAGGGCCTGATAGTTTGCATCCCAGGGTACTTAAGGAAGTGGCCCTAGAAATAGTGGATGCATTGATGGTCATTTTCCAACATTCTGGATTGGTTCCTATGGACTGGAGGGTAGCTAATGTAACAACACTTTTTAAAAAAGGAGGGAGAGAGAAAACAGGGAATTGTAGACCGGTTAGCCTGACATCGGTGGTGGGGAAAATGTTGGAATCAATTATTAAAGATGTAATAGCAGCGCATTTGGAAAGCAGTGACAGAATCGGTCCAAGTCAGCATGGATTTATGAAAGGGAAATCATGCTTGACAAATATTCTAGAATTTTTTGAGGATGTAATTAGTAGAGTGGACAAGGGGGAGCCAGTGGATGTGGTGTATTTAGACTTTCAAAGGCTTTTGGCAAGGTCCCACACAAGAGATTAGTGTGCACAATTAAAGCATATGGTATTGTGGTAATGTACTGACGTGGATAGAGAACTGGTTGGCAGACAGGAAGCAAAGAGTAGGAATAAACGGGTCCTTTTCAGAATGGCAGGCAGTAACTAGTGGGGTACCGCAAAGTTCAGTGCTGGGACCCCAGCTATTTACAACATACATTAATGATTTAGATGAAGGAATTGAATGTAATATCTCCAAGTTTGCAGATGACACTAAGCTGGGTGGTGGTGTGAGCTGTGAGGAGGATGCTAAGAGGCTGCAGGGTGACTTGGACAGGTTAGGTGAGTGGGCAGACGTATGGCAGATGCGGTATAATGTAGATAAATGTGATGTTAATCACTTTAATGGTAAAAACAGGAAGGCCGGTTATTATCTGAATGGTGACAGATTAGTAAAAGGGGAGGTGCAACGAGACCTGCGTGTCATGGTACATCAATCATTGAAAGTTAGCATACAGGTACAGCAGGCGGTGAAGAAGGCATGTTGGCCTTCATAGCGAGAGGATTTGAGTATAGGAGCAGGGAGGTCTTACTACAGTTGTACAGGCCTTGGTGAGGCCTCACCTGGAATATTGTGTTCAGTTTTGGTCTCCTAATCTGAGGAAGGACATTCTTGCTATTGAGGGAGTGCAGCGAAGGTTCACCAGACTGTTTCCCAGGATGACAGGACTGACATATGAAGAAAGACTGGATCGACTGGGCTTTATATTCAATGGAATTTAGAAGAATGAGAGGAGATCTCAAAGAAACATATAAAATTCTGACGGGATTGGACAGGTTAGATGCAGGAAGATGTTCCCGATGTTGGGGAAGTCCAGAAACAGAGGTTCCCCTAAGGATAAGGGGTAAGCCATTTAGGACTGAGATGAGGAGAAATTTCTTCACTCAGAGAATTGGGAGCATGTAGAATTCTCTACCACAGAAAGTTGTTGAGGCCAGTTCGTTAGATATATTCAAAAGGGAGTTCGATGTGGCCCTTACGGCTAAAGGGATAAAAGGGTATGGAGAGAAAGCAGGAATGGGGTACTAAAGTTGCATGATCAGCTATGATTATATTGAATGGTGGTGCAGGCTCGAAGGGCCGAATGGCCTACTCCTGCACCTATTTTCTATGTTTCTATAAGCCCATGGAATCCCTATGACGTGAACATGCAATGTATCAGTCTCCAGCTCTTCCACTAGATACCCTTGCTTCGAATTTGATGAAGGCCCCCACCCGCCCAAGTGCCGCCCAGAGGACCGCCGATGGCCGGCAAGGTACCGAACGGCACATTGAGCGGGGTTTTCATCGGAGAGGTCCCTCGAAGGTCGGCGGGCGGCAAATGAGCGACTTACCGTGCCATTCTGGGTGGCAACGGGCGGGAGTTCACATTCTCGCCGGCAGAGGCGCTTGCCGCCCAAGTGCCGCCGAGGATGGAGTCGAGCCCACGGAGGGGCGAAGAGCTGAAAAGCAAAAGCATTAAAAAAAATGTTTTAAACCCGGCAGTGAAAGGGAAGCCAGGCCTTCTGCGTGGAGAAGTTAAGTGCCTTTCCAGCACAGCTTGTAGGAGCAGGAATGCTACCTCCCAGCCCCCCAAGCTAACTTGCTTTCCTCCCCGCGATCGGACTCCCAACCTGCTATCACTGCCCCCCTTGTGATCGCCGACCCCCCCCCGATATCACTGCCCCCCTCTCACGATCGGCGACCCCCCAAACCACCCCCCTCCCGACATCACTGCCCCCCCCCTCGTGATCGCCGACCCCCCCCTCAGATATCACTGCCCCCCTCTCACGATCGGCGACCCCCCAAACCACCCCCCTCCCGACATCACTGCCCCCCCCTCGTGATCGCCGACCCCCCCCCAGATATCACTGCCCCCCTCTCGCGATCGCCGACCCCCCCCCCCAATATCACTGCCCCCCTCTCGTGATCGCGGACCCTCCCCTCACGATCGGACCCCCTCCATGATCAGTGACACCCCCATCTCTGCACCCAATCTGTTGCCAAACGCCCCCACCCCCGCAATCTCTCCCCGATTCTACAAGCCACTCTGTAAACACTCCACCCCCACCTCTATCTTCCCCCCCGTCCCCCCATTTCCAACCTCTGTCCGCTGTTCAATCTCTCCATGACCCCTTGCGACCTTTGACCTCCCTGTGATCACCCCCAACCCTCCTAAGCACCCTGTACCTGCTACCCCACCACAATCTCTATCCCCAACAACCACTGAACCGATCTGCCCCTGGGCTGTGCTCTTTGCTGGTGCTTTCCAACAGGCAGCCGAGCCTGTCAATCGGGCTTCTTTCTGGGTGGGAAATGTGTTAAAACTCCATGAGTTCGGGGAAACCTACCAAGTTTTCCAACCATAACGCTTCCCCCGTCCCAGTCAATATCAGGCCCGTGACCTTCAGTGCGGCACAAGAGGAACTGTTATTGCAGTTGCAACTAAAGCTGACTTGAAAGGAAAAAGTTAGCTTGCATAATCAGTAATACAGCACAGCCTTGACTGGCATCATAAGCCTCATAAAGATGCACACTTCTTAAATAGCAGATAAAAGCAGTGTGATCCCTTATCATTGCATCTTACATAGAAACATACAAACATAGAAAATAGGTGAAGGAGTAGGCCATTCGGCCCTTCCAGCCTGCACCGCCATTCAATAAAATCATGGCTGATCATTCCCTCAGTACCCCTTTCCTGCTTTCTCTCCATACCCCTTGATCCCCTTAGCCGTAGGGGCCATATCTAACTCCCTCTTGAATATATCCAATGAATTGGCATCAACAATTCTGTGCGGCAGGGAATTCCACAGGTTAACAACTCTCTGAGTGAAGAAGTTTCTCCTCATCTCAGTCCTAAGTGGCCTACCCCTTATCCTAAGACTATGTCCCCTGGTTCTGGACTTTCCCAACATCGGGAACATTCTTCCCGCATCTAACCTGTCTAGTCCCGTCAGAATCTTATACGTTTCTATGAGAACCCCTCTCACCCTTCTAAACTCCAGTGAATAAAGGCCCACTTGATCCAGTCTCTCCTCATATGACAGTCCAGCCACCCCTGGAATTAGTCTGGTGAACCTTCGCTGCACTCCCTCAATAGCAAGAATATCCTTCCTCAGATTAGGAGACCAAAACTGAACACAATATTCCAGGTGAGGCCTCACCAAGGCCCTGTACAACTGCAGTAAGACCTCCCTGCTCCTATACTCAAATCCCCTAGCTATGAAGGCCAACATACCATTTGCCGCCTTCACCGCCTGTTGTACCTGCATGCCAACCTTCAATGACTGATGAACCATGACACCCAGGTCTCGTTGCACCTCCCCTTTTTCCAATCTGCTGCCATTCAGATAATATTCTGCCTTCGTGTTTTTGCCCCCAAAATGGATTTGCCCACTCTCCTAACCTGTCCAAGTCACCCTGCAGTCTCTTAGCGTCCTCCTCACAGCTCACACCGCCACATAGTTTAGTGTCATCTGCAAACTTGGAGATATTACACTCAATTCCTTCATCCAAATCGTTAATGTATATTGTAAAGAGCTGGGGTCCCAGCACTGAGCCCTGTGGCACTCCACTAGTCACTGCCTGCCATTCTGAAAAGGACCCGTTTATCCCGACTCTCTGCTTCCTGTCTGCCAACCAGTTCTCTCTCCACGTCAGTACATTATACCCAATACCATGCGCTTTGATTTTGCACATCAATCTCTTGTGCGGGACCTTGTCAAAAGCCTTTTGAAAGTCCAAATACACCACATCCACTGGTTCTCCCTTGTCCACTCTGCTAGTTACATCCTCAAAAAATTCCAGAAGATTCGTCAAGCATGATTTCCCTTTCATAAATCCATGCTGACTTAGACCGATCCTGTCACTGCTTTCCAAATGCACTGCTATTTCATCCTTAATGATTGATTCCAACATTTTCCCCACTACTGATGTCAGGCTAACCGGTCTATAATTACCCGTTTTCTCTCTCCCTCCTTTTTTAAAAAGTGTTGTTACATTAGCTACCCTCCAGTCCATAGGAACTGATCCAGAGTCGATAGACTGTTGGAAAATGATCACCAATGCATCCACTCCTCATCTCGATTACATCAAAAGGTTTTTTGCGGAAAGGTGCTGAATAGCAGTCAGCAGTGTTCAGTGTTACTTCTGATGTTAATCTCTTACTCGCGTCGGCCTTAAATCATCGTCAGTTGTGGGTTTTATTGGAGAAACAGAAAACAATTACTTAGATGTTATATTCTTCACAGATGTTTGCTGGCTTAATTGGAGTAAAATATTGAAGCAAGTTTTTTGCCTTGCGTGCTGAGATTATTACATTGCTGAATGGCTAAAACAGGGATACACGATTGACGGATCTTACATTTACATAAGAACATAAGAAATAAGAGCAGGATTAGACTATTCAATCCTTTGTGACCGCTCTGCCATTCATTAAGATCAAGGCTGATCTTCTACCTCCACTCCATCTACCCAACCTATTCCTTAGTGTCCAAAAATCTATTGATCTCTCGCTTAAATATACTCAATGACTGAGCATCCACTGCTCTCTGGGGTAGAGAATTCCAAAGATTCACAACCCTTTGAGTGAAGAAGTTTCTCCTCATCTCGATCTTAAATGGTCAACCCCTTATTCTGAGACTGTGACCCCTAGTCATCAATAACCTTCCCTCCATCATAAGGTCAGAAGTGGCGATGTTCGCTGATGATTGCACAGTGTTCAGTGCCATTCACAACTCCTCAGATAATGGAGCAGTCCATGCCCACATGCAGCAAGACCTGGACGACATTCAGGCTTGGGCTGATAAATGCTAAGTAACATTCGCGCCACACAAGTGCTAGGCAATGACTATCTCCAACAAGCGAGAGTCTAACCACCGCCCCTTGGCATTCAACAGCATTACCATCACCCACCATCAACATCCTGGGGGTCACCATTGACCAGAAACTTAACTGGACCAGTCACATAAATACTGTGGCAACAAGTGCGGGTCAGAGGCTGGGTATTCTCATCTGCGGCGAGTGTCTCACCTCCTGACTCCCAAAAAGCCTTTCCACCATCTACAAGGCACAAGTCAGGAGTGCCTGGATGAGTACAGCTCCAACAACACTCAAGAAGCTCGGTACCATCCAGGACAAAGTAGCCTGCTTGATTGGCACCCCATCTACCGCCTTAAACATTCACTCCCTCCACCACCGGCGCACCGTGGCTGCAGTGTGTATCGTCTTCAAGATGCACTGCAGCAACTCGCCAAGGCTTCTTTGGCAGCACCTCCCAAACCCGCAACCTCTACTGCCTAGAAAGACAAGGGCAGCAGGTGCATGGGAACACCATCACCTCCACGTTCCCCTCCAAGTCACACACCATCCTGTCTTGGAAATATATCGACATTCCTGCATCGTCGCTGGGTCAAAATCCTGGAACTCCCTCCCTAACAGCACTGTGGGAGTACCTTCACCATACGGACTGCAGCGGTTCAAGAAGACGGCTCACCCCCATCTTCTCGAGGGCAATCAGGAGGGGCAATAAATGCTGGCCTTTCCAGCGACGCCCACATCTGATGAACAAATAAAAAATGAAGTTCTAGATCTCCAACCAGGGGAAACATCTCCCTGCATCCAACCTGTCAAGCCCTGTAAGAATTTTATATGTTTCAGTGAGATTGCCTCTCATTCTTCTAAATTCTAGGGAATATAGGCCTCATCTCTTCAATCTCTCCTCATAGGACAAAAGGTGGTGCTTATGAGACATGGTCATTCTTGCTTAAGCACTGTACATGACAGCTGGATAAAAAAAATCTCTCTTCTTCCTTAAGCGCTGCTGTTAGCAACAGACAAGATAGTTGAAGATCTGAAAAGGGAGGGTGAACAGCCAGTTGTCGTGGTGCATATAGGTACCAACGATATAGGTAAAAAACGGGATGAGGTCTTACGAGACGAATTTAAGGAGCTAGGAGCTAAATTAAAAAGTAGGACCTCAAAAGTAGTAATCTCGGGATTGCTACCAGTGCCACGTGCTAGTCAGAGGAGGAATCGCAGGATAGCTCAAATGAATACGTGGCTTGAGCAGTGGTGCAGCAAGGAGGGATTCAAATTCCTGGGGCATTGGAACCGGTTCTGGGAGAGGTGGGACCAGTACAAACCGGACGGTCTGCACTGGGCAGGACCGGAACCAATGTCCTAGGGGGAGTGTTTGCTAGTGCTGTTGGGGAGAAATTAAACTAATATGGCAGGGGGATGGGAACCAATGCAGGGAGACAGAGGGAAACAAAATGGGGACAGAAGCAAAAGACAGAAAGGAGATGAGTAAAAGTGGAGGGCAGAGAAACCCAAGGCAAAAAACAAAAAGGGCCACTGTACAGCAAATTCTAAAGGGTCAAAGTGTAATAAAAAGGCAAGCCTGAAAGCTCGGTGCCTCAATGCAAGGAGTATTCGGAACCCAGGAGAGAGCTCTGAGCTAGTTAGAGTGGGTGAGAGCTCAGATGAACAGGATCCCAAGAAAGAATGCAAAAGGCAGGAGGCAACAGAGCAGAGTAGCACTGGGGTAAGTGTAAACCACAAGGTGATAGGAAGGGACAATATGTATGAATATAAAGGGGCTGCAGGAGGGGTCAAAACTAAAAATCATGGTTTAAAAACTAGTATTAAAACACTCTACCGAAACGCACGCAGCATTCGAAATAAAGTAAATGAGTTGACGGCACAAATCATTACAAATGGGTATGATTTGGTGGCCATTACAGAAACGTGGTTGCAGGGTGGCCAAGACTGGGAATTAAACATACAGGGGTATCTGACAATTCGGAAGGATAGACAAGAAGGGAAAGGAGGTGGGGTAGCTCTGTTAATAAAGGATGATATCAGGGCAGTTGTGAGAGATGATATTGGCTCTAATGAACAAAATGTTGAATCATATTGGAAGGAGATTAGACATAGTAAGGGGAAAAAGTCACTGGTGGGCGTAGTTTATAGGCCCCCAAATAATAACTTCACGGTGGGGCGGACAATAATCAAGGGAATAATGGAGGCATGTGAAAAAGGAACGGCAGTAATCATGCGGGATTTTAACCTACATATCAATTGGTCAAATCAAATCGCACCAGGTAGCCTGGAGGAGGAATTCATAGAATGCATACGGGATTGTTTCTTAAAACAGTATGTGCCAGAACCTACAAGGGAGCAAGCTATCTTAGATCCGGTCCTGTGTAATGAGTCAGGAATAATAAACGATCTCCCAGTAAATGATCCTCTCGGAATGAGTGATCACAGTATGGTTGAATTTGTAATACAGATTGAGGGTGAGGAAGTAGTGTCTCAAATGAGTGTACTATGCTTAAACAAAGGGGACTACAGTGGGATGAGGGCAGAGTTGGCTAAAGTAGACTGGGAACACAGACTAAACGGTGGCACAATTGAGGAACAGTGGAGGACTTTTAAGGAGCTCTTTCATAGTGCTCAACAAAAATATATTCCAGTAAAAAAGAAGGGCAGTAAGAGAAGGGATAACCAGCCATGGATAACCAAGGGAATAAAGGAGAGTATCAAATTAAAAACCAATGCGTATAAGGTCGCCAAAGTTAGTGGGAAACTAGAAGATTGGGAAAATTTTAAACGACAGCAAAGAATGACTAAGAAAGCAATAAAGAAAAAAAAGAGATTACGAAAGTAAACTTGCGCAAAACATAAAAACAAATAGTAAAAGCTTTTACCGATATATAAAACGGAAGAGATTGACTAAAGTAAATGTTGGTCCCTTAGAAGATGAGAAGGGGGATTTAATAATGGGAAATGTGGAAATGGCTGAGACCTTAAACAATTATTTTGCTTTGGTCTTCACAATGCAAGACACAAAAACCATGCCAAAAATTGCTGGTCACGGGAATGTGGGAAGGGAGGACCTTGAGACAATCACTATCACTAGGGGGGTAGTGCTGGACAGGCTAATGGGACTCAAGGTAGACAAGTCCCCTGGTCCTGATGACCAGGGTATTAAAAGAGATGGCAGAAGTTATAGCAGATGCATTCGTTATAATCTACCAAAATTCTCTGGACTCTGGGGAGGTACCAGCGGATTGGAAGGCAGCTAATGTAACGCCTCTGTTTAAAAAAGGGGACAGACAAAAGGCAAGTAACTTTAGGCCGGTTAGTTTAACATCTGTACTGGGGAAAATGCTTGAAGCTATCATTAAGGAAGAAATAGCGGGACATCTAGATAGGAATAGTGCAATCAAGCAGACGCAACATGGATTCATGAAGGGGAAATCATGTTTAACTAATTTACTGGAATTCTTTGAGGATATAACGAGCATGATGGATAGAGGTGTACCAATGGATGTGGTGTATTTAGATTTCCAAAAGGCATTTGATAAGGTGCCACACAAAAGGTTACTGCAGAAGATAAAGGTACGCGGAGTCAGAGGAAATGTATTAGCATGGATAGAGAATTGGCTGGCTAACAGAAAGCAGAGAGTCGGGATAAATGGGTCCTTTTCGGGTTGGAAATCGGTGGTTAGTGGTGTGCCACAGGGATCGGTGCTGGAACCACAACTGTTTACAATATACATAGATGACCTGGAAGAGGGGACAGAGTGTAGTGTAACAAAATTTGCAGATGACACAAAGATTAGTGGGAAAGCGGGTTGTGTAGAGGACACAAAGAGGCTGCAAAGAGATTTAGATAGGTTAAGCGAATGGGCTAAGGTTTGGCAGATGGAATACAATGTCGGCAGATGTGAGGTCATCCACCTTGGAAAAAAAAACAGTAAAAGGGAATATTATTTGAATGGGGAGAAATTACAACATGCTGTGGTGCAGAGGGACCTGGGGGTCCTTGTGCATGAATCCCAAAAAGTTAGTTTGCAGGTGCAGCAGGTAATCAGGAAGGCGAATGGAATGTTGGCCTTCATTGCGAGAGGGATGGAGTACAAAAGCAGGGAGGTCCTGCTGCAACTGTACAGGGTATTGGTGAGGCCGCACCTGGAGTACTGCATGCAGTTTTGGTCACCTTACTTAAGGAAGGATATACTAGCCTTGGAGGGGGTACAGAGACGATTCACTAGGCTGATTCTGGAGATGAGGGGGTTACCTTATGATGATAGATTGAGTAGACTGGGTCTTTACTCGTTGGAGTTCAGAAGGATGAGTGGTGATCTTATAGAAACATTTAAAATAATGAAAGGGATAGACAAGATAGAGGCAGAGAGGTTGGTTCCACTGGTCGGGGAGACTAGAACTAGGGGGCACAGCCTCAAAATACAGGGGAGCCAATTTAAAACCGAGTTGAGAAGGAATTTCTTCTCCCAGAGGGTTGTGAATCTGTGGAATTCTCTGCCCAAGGAAGCAGTTGAGGCTAGCTCATTGAATGTATTCAAATCACAGATAGATAGATTTTTAACCAATAAGGGAATTAAGGGTTATGGGGAGCGGGCGGGTAAGTGGAGCTGAGTCCACGGCCAGATCAGCCATGATCTTGTTGAATGGCGGAGCAGGCTCGAGGGGCTAGATGGCCTACTCCTGTTCCTAATTCTTATGTTCTTATGTTTTTATGTAACTAGTTCATGAAAAAAGAGACAGTCAGAGATCACCTCTGTGCACTTCAGATAAAAGGGTCCTGATCTTTACAGGGCTGCGTGTTCAGAGTGGGGGTGGGTGGAGAGGAGTTATGTGTCGTAAAACTCAGAAGTACGGGATTCTTGAACGTCCTGTAGTTTTTTACTGGCGGGAAAGCGTACAGCCGAAGGATGCAGCGGAGGAGAAGGTAGGGAGAGATCGCTGTCGGGGGTCTAATGGGGAAGTGGGAGAGTTTGCGGAGCGGTGAAGATGGTGGCCGGCGGGGGGGGGTGGAACCGATCGTGGGGGGCGGATCTGATCATAACGGAGCTGCGGGGTGTTACAGGTTAGCTTGTTGGGCCGGGAGGAAAGACTCCTGCTCCTCCTAGCCCACAAGCAGCACGGTAAAAGCACTTACCTCACGGATTCAGCCCTTCTCACCTCCTTTTACCTGCCGGGTTTCCCCAGGCCCGGGAAATCCCGCCGACAGGAGTTGAAAATAAATAAAATTGTTAAAATGGAGGCACGCAGCCACTTTTTAAAGTTTACGCCGAGAGACCCGCCTCCTGTGAGCGGATTGGTCGCCCACCTCCTCGTATCGCCTCGGTTAAAACCGGTAGTGGGAGGTTTGAGGCGGGCTGGGGTCAGGTTTGAAATTTTAACTTCACCCCTACCCCAAACCCACCGTGTTGCGGGTTCAAATTATCCCAATGAATAACTTTGAAATTGAGTAATTGCTGTTATGTCGGCAAGCGCTGCACACAGCAATATCCCACAAACAGGCATGTGATGAATGACCAGTTAATCTTTCTTTGTTGGTGTCGTGGTTGACGGACCTCAGTTTAATATATCATCCCAAAAATAGCATCTCTAACAGTGCAGCACTCCCGTAGTACTGGACTGACGTTTCAGCTGAGATTATGTACTCAAATTCTGAAGTGGGCCTTCAACCCCAAAACTCCTAAATCAAAGTGAGAATACACCAACTGAACCAGGCCGACACTATGGGCCCAAGTTTCCACAGGATAAAAAACGGGTGCCCCTCCGAGCTGGGCGCCCGTTTTTCGCACCTAAAACGGCGCCAGAAAAAAAACGCGCTATTCTCGAGCGCTTTGCAGCTCCTTGTCTGTTTGGCGCGGCGCCCGGGGGGGGGCGGAGCCTACACTCACGCCGATTTTGTAAGTGGGAGGGGGCGGGTACTATTTAAATTAGTTTTTTCCTGCCGGCAACGCTGTGCGTGCGCGTTGGAGCGTTCGCGCATGCTCAGTGTGAAAAAAAACATTGGCACTCGGCCATTTTTGTAGTTCTTTGTAGCTGTTTAATTTTTGAACATTTTTTAATAAAATCACATTGCCATCAGCACATCAGCACTGAGGCTTCCCTTCTCACTGTCTCCTTCCCCTCCCTCCCCTCCGCGGCAACAAGCCGCTGTCTCCTTCCCCTCCCTCCCCTCCCCTGCGGCGGCAACAAGCCGCTGTCTCCTTCCCCTCCCTCCTCTGCGCGGCAACAAGCCGCTGTCTCCTTCCCCTCCCTCCCCTGCGCGGCAACAAGCCGCTGTCTCCTTCCCCTCCCTCCCCTGCGCGGCAACAAGCCGCTGTCTCCTTCCCCTCCCTCCCCTCCCTCCACGGCAACAAGCCGCTGTCTCCGTCCCCTCCCTCCCCTGCGCGGCAACAAGCCGCTGTCTCCTTCCCCTCCCTCCCCTGCGCGGCAACAAGCCGCTGTCTCCTTCCCCTCCCTCCCCTCCCTCCACGGCAACAAGCCGCTGTCTCCGTCCCCTCCCTCCCCTGCGCGGCAACAAGCCGCTGTCTCCTTCCCCTCCCTCCCCTCCCTCCACGGCAACAAGCCGCTGTCTCCGTCCCCTCCCTCCCCTGCGCGGCAACAAGCCGCTGTCTCCGTCCCCTCCCTCCCCTGCGCGGCAACAAGCCGCTGTCTCCTTCCCCTCCCTCCCCTCCCTCCACGGCAACAAGCCGCTGTCTCCTTCCCCTCCCTCCCCTGCGCGGCAACAAACGGCGGTTTCCTTCGAATGATGGCTGAAGCACTTTCACACAGGTAGGAAGATGGTTTATTTTCTTTGCTTATAAATGTTTATTCAGGTTGGATTTATTTGTATAATATTTGTAGAAGTATAAATAAGGATTTATTGTAGAATTTAATGAGTTCCCTTCCCCCCCGCCCCTCCTCCCCACCTCGTTCTGGACGCATAATTTGTAACCTGCGCCTGATTTTTTAATGTGTAGAACAGTTTTTTTCAGTTCTACAAAAATCTTCACTTGCTCCATTCTACTTTAGTTTGGAGTACGTTTTCACTGTGGAAACTTTGAAATCAGGCGTCAGTGGCCGGACACGCCCCCTTTTGAAGAAAAAATTCTGTTCTAAAGTAGAACTGTTCTACCTGACTAGAACTGCAGAAAAAAAAATGTGGAGAATTGCGATTTGTAAGATCGTCCGTTCTCCACCAGTTGCTCCTAAAAATCAGGCGCAAATCATGTGGAAACTTGGGCCCATTGATTCACTTTAATTATTGTGCAGCTTTGTGTCTTGACTGCTAATTATGAAAAAAAATAACAAACTACTTTAATTAAATGTTATTGCCTTTAGTGAGTGAATTAGAAAAAATTAATCCTTCAATAAAGTATTTCTTGTATTCAGGATTTGATATTGTGATTGTAATGTAGCTATCAGAAAGGAAATAAGATTTCAGGTTGTAAAGCTGGGGCCAACGAGTATAAAAGAAAGAGAGTTGTACTTTCACTATATATGGCTTTGATACATCCACACTTGGCGCATTGTGTCCCATTATGGTGCCCACAAGATGAGCGATTTCAAGGATCTGGAAAAGATGTAGTGGAGGATGACCAGAAATGAACCTACCTAAGGGCCTTTAGTTATGAGGACAGGCTGCATGTGTTGGAGCTATTTACTTTAGAGAAAGCATACCACAGATATCATTGAGGTCTTTAAAATGATGGAGCAATTGGAATACAGGCTGAATAGGCTGTTTAAGATGGAGACGGATGATAGCACTACCATCACATTTTCCTTGAGTTTCCAATAAAATAACCAGTTTGTAAATATTTGTAGTTCACACCAGTAAATAATCTGAACACAAAGAGATTAACATTGAGCAATACACAAAGTGATTCGGCTTCTAGACCAATGGATTTACTATACTTAACATGCTCGGAGCTTTTGGTACTCAGAGCTTTTAAAAAATGGATAGTTGGATATTGGTAGAATATGTAATGCTTGGATCAAGATTATGGGGGGAAATTGCCCCGTGCTCGGTTTAAGTGATTTTTTTTGGCCCGGAGGTAGGCGGCCCTAAGAGCCGCAGGATTGGGCACTTTAACTTTAAAAAATAATCTCGCAACGGGAAGGAGATGGGAGCGGGGCGCTGTGAGTCACCGCCGCTCAGAGCACATCAGTGTGATGTGGACGGGCCACTGCGAACTCTGCAGCCACTTCCGTGGCACCCACTGGGCCACCAGGGAGGGTTTTGGCCAGACCAGCGGCCCGGCACCCAAGAACTGCCTGTTGGGGCCCCGGCAGAACCAACATCTGCCATTGTCGTGACAGCTGCAAAGTCGTCCGACAAAAAAAAAATGCCGGCCATGGCAAGGCCCTCCCCTTTAAAGGCAGACGGACGCCCCAGCCACCACAGCTTTGCAACCCAAAATGGGAGGCGCTAATGGGCCTTTCGGAAAGGGGTCATTTTGGCCGCTATATATTTTGATTTATCATTCAATCAGCAATTCTACACAGTGGTAGTGCACAGCAAGTGGCTTCCTTGGTTGGAAACTATGCTCGAGCGAGAGAGAGAGTCCAAAATGTGTTTAACTGTTGTCCATGTCATCAGGGTCCATTATTTTTGCTGGAGCTGCTGTTGTACTATTTCAGATAAAAGGTGCTTGTGATATTTAAATTAGTTCTGCCATATAAATATTTTACATTACTATACTTTGTTCGAAATACTGAAAACATAAGTGGGTGAGAACTAACTGGCCCCTAACTTTAATAATAATATTGCTTAATCATAATGGTGGTGCTTTGTCAGGACTTATAAAATAAAATAGCTCTTGTTTGTTTTTAAACTCAGGACCATCCAAAGGAAGATGACACAGATTATATCATCAGCAATGACGAGCTGTCTATGTGCTATGAAACCACAGCAGTGTCTGCCTCATGCTCTGGTGATATAGCTGGAAAGGATATTCCTGAACAACAGCAACCAGTGGGCGAGGACAACTTCCGTGAAGGAGAAACTCAGCAACCAGTGGGCCCCGCCTCAAGTCAGACTCTGAGTGGCCCTACATCTTAAATTGAGCAAAGCTTTATTGGCACATTTCTGGCAGGGGAACAAAATGGAAGGGAAGATGAAATAGTTCCCATAGGCTTATAACAATTGAACAATCCCAATTCTTAAACTCCTATTTGTACATTTGCTGGCTTAGCAGACACCAGACTCTATATATTGAAATCGAAACAAACTACCAGAGTAACTTGATCAATACTTAACATGCTGAGTTCATGAATTCTTAACGGTAAGACACACAAGATTGAAAGACTATTTGATGGCATTATTAGTAAAAAGTGAGTTTAATTCTAGCAAGAACCTTACGAATCCTACAGTTGCCTTTCCAGCCAAGTTAGAATAACTGCACTGACTTGTGAGCTTCCTGTGAAAGGCTCTTGGATGTCATTCCTAGCTTTGCTCTATTCTATCTCTGATACTAAACAACCCCTGCTTGGGCCCCAGTGTACTCATTCAGAAATGATTCTGATGCGGACTTTGCAATGCTGCACTGTTACTGCTGAAGAAGTATCATTGCACTATTGTGGAAACCTTTGAAAGTTAATCAATATAAATGTAATAGTACCTTTCTGTATTTTTTTTTAGAACTCTGACTAGTATTAGAATCCAAAAGGTCAGCGGTTTCAAATTCTCATCTGTTGCCAGTGTTATGTTACGTTCCATCGTTCTGATGGTTTTATGGGTTGGACCTCAGTCATGTTCTTCATAGTCGCCATTCAGCCCCCGGGCAATGTTGACTGTAACAGGCATTCCACAAACAAAAAACACATGGCTCAGTGAATAATATACTGCATGCTGCGGTATTAAACCATATGGAACAGAAAATCCCAAGAATGATCCCGGACAGGAATCAAGGTGCAACAATTAGCTTCAGTGCTCCTGGGAGGGGATGGGGAATCGTGTCACCTCGGGTTCTCGCTTCTAATTGCTATCTAGTGACCACTGCTGGAACGTGTGCATGTGTGGGTGTTAGGTGACGACAGCGTTGGGGCTCTGCTGTGATGCTTCCTGTGCTGAATAGCCTGTCAACACTCACTGCCACAGCTCACACATGAAGGTGAGGTACAGGAAGACTGGCGATGCTCATGGAATTTTACCCCAGCAAGAGCCGGTGCCTTCAGGAGAAGAGGGAAGTTAATTTGTGGGAGTAGGGGGAATAAGAAAAGGCTAGTTTGACCCATAAACCCATTGCTTACATTGCAGCAGATAGATCAAGAGAAGCTTTTAGCAATAAGGTTTAAGATTGGAGATAGGAATTTGGCCTTTTGATCATTGCATTTTAATAAAGGGCCCCTAAAAAAGCTGAGGTTAGCTCAATTGAAAATTTCAAAATTTGAGAGCGATAGGTGTTTATTAGAAAAGGGTATTAAAGATTATGGAACCAAGGAGGGTAGATGGAGTTAAGATACAGATCAGCTGTAATCTAACTGAATAACAGAATAGGCTCGAGGAGCTGAATGGTCTACTTCTGGTCATACGTTCCATTTAGTCAGAATGTAAACAGTATGTTACATTAGGATTTACTTGAAAGATGTTGCTTTACCACATTTAAAGATATACCTCAGGGGAAAAATGGGAAAACATGTTTCTACATCTGAGTGGTTAAAGTGTATGAAGAGCAAATTTACCGTCGATGCCTAGTTGAATTATTGGTGTGAAATAGCTAATTAGATTCTCATGTATTCTTTCTAATGTACTCTTTCTAATGTACATTAGATTTTAGCCAACCTATTGCTGTGTCTATTTTAATCAGCTTAGCCCTCATAATCATTCTGACTTCTCAAACTGTTGATTAATTTTATATTATAAACCTATATCTGCGAACGAACCTGTTTTATGTCATGGATCATTTTTATTTGCAATTGAAAAGCTGTTTCTCCAGAGTTTGAAGTTTTCTGGAACTTTGTGCCTTACATTATCAGATTCACCACACCTTCTAGAAATGAAGCCTTTTTCATGTGGCCTAGTTCTTGGCAGATAAAAGCGTTATCAAGCCGAGCATATATTCATTGATTCAAGCCTTTCTGCTAAGTTTATGAAGGATACAAGTGGATAACTTTACATGGAATATGCATCAATGTACATCAATGGGCAAGTTGATTTTAGTCAGTTCTGAGCTGGTTTACAAGGTGGACTATCTCACAGCAGCATAATAATGGGTGACTTCACAATGGTGGAAAAGAGCTGGAGTAAACAATCAAAACCATTATTTTCCTGAGCAGGATGGTCAGAAATAGGAAGTGTAAATTACAAATCATAAATACCAAGTCATGAAAATACCAAGTGAGAAGCAGTGGCTCCATAGTTTAGGGAGCTATGTGAGAGTTCTTCCACGTCAAAGGTTTGGCTTAGCTGTGTCTTGAAGGGACAATCCCATTTCTTGGCTAAGCCACTCACAGTGCAACAGCTCCACAAGCCGTATACATTACAGTCATGTAGGTCAATATACAAGATATTAAATGTCAGGAAGCTCCAAATTCTGGAATTCCATTCAATTGCTGGTTTAATGTCATAAATGAACTTTAGGATTGAAAAAGGACCAATGTTCACATATAGCATTATAGCTATTGTTTATTACATATGATATAGATTAATTGCTTCTCACTTGCCTTAACTTTTGACATGGTGAAGGGAACTCAAGCTAATAGTAACATATGGCTTGAAGGTGTACGACATTATGTGACAGGTTTTATGGTATCATGTTTTTTTTGGCAGGAGGTTTCCAATGACTAAACTATTATGTGTCTACTAGTGATTTACTGTTTGTGTATCACAATTGAATCCTTACAAATAAACTTGTTTGCCGAGAAACAGTTTGGATCAGGATTTTCATAGCCTAGTAAAAGTTGCCAATTTTCACACCTTTGTTCCATTGCTCATTTAGTGTTTTTAGAAATTCAATCTGAACACACAGCAGGAAACAGTGAAGAGAAACTTGCTCACACAAAAGACTTTGCAAATGGATTGCAGTCCCTCGCTAAGTTTTGCCAATAAATTGTTTCCAGCAGTAAATTTGTATAATTGGGAATCATTTCAGTCTTACAACAGGATTTTGTTTGGTGTTAGCACGATTCAGGAATTCCACGCAGTGGAAATGAATGGAAAGTGCTTTGGCTCATTAAAATCCTATGCCTGGACCTGACTGGTGCTTGGCTCAGCTATGTCTTTATCTGTAGCCAACTGCACATCAAATAAACTAAAGCTTTGGTCAACAGAGGGAAAACATAATACAGAAAAGAAGATACAAGATATTCTTATCCAAATGTTGGCATGTGACCCACAGCACTACTGAGGAAGGGTAAATGATAATGAAGAGAGGAGAACTGTCTATAATTATTTCAGAAGGATTAGAGGGGAGTTGAGGCGAGATTTCTTCTGTGTCTCACTGCCTAAAAGCTTGATGGCGGCAGAAACCCTCCTCGCATTTTAAAATGTACTTGGATATGCACTTGAAGTGCTGTAACCTACAAGGCTACGGACCAAGAGTGGGAAAGTAGGATTAGGCTAGATAGCTCTTTTTCAGCCGGCGCAAACATGATGGGCCGAATGGCCTCCTGTGCCGTATATTTCTATGATTCTGTAATAAGTTTCGCTTTGAATAGTTGCTAGGTCTGCTGATATATATATAAAGGTACACATGATAAGTGTCTAGATTTTAAATAACAACTTTCCTTTGTTTATGGTCCATGGCTACTATAGCACCAAGTAGCAACAATATAGATATAGTGATCTATCTATATCTAATCTGGTCTTATGTTAGATTATCCCTGTACAAATTGTAAGTTGATTATCCCTGTACAAATTGTAAGTTGATGCTATTTGTCCCAAGTAGGACCAACTTTTCTAGTTTATCTACCAAGGACAGCACAGAGACTCAGCATGTTACAGGCCGTGTGCCTCATCTGGACTGTGTGGCAGGAGTAGGGGCATCAAGTATTCCTGTTCATTCTTCCTCCGTTTCTATAGTTGCCCCAAGCAAGACTTGTACAAATTGTTTCCGAGGAAACTCAACAATAACATTGGCCAGGGCCTTAGGAGTATGTTGGTTGCCGACTCCCTCAGTTGGGGACGGAGGAGAGTGGAAGAAAAGGGAGAAAGCACAAGTTTATAAAATGTTAAGGTGTTTAACGGTTTAGAAATGGTGTAAAACATGCCCAACACAAGATGGAGATTTTCTCTTACCTGCTCAAACATAATAAGATTTTCCAAAGTTCATTCTTTGAAAGGGTGGTAGTAAGTGTAAGTCGAACTCAGTTGTTTTCATGTGCACGCTTTGTTTGTCTTTCCTCATGTTAAGTTTCTACATTCTACTCAGTCCTGTTTATGTAAAAATGTGTCTGCATTGTGAATATGAGAGGTGTGCCTGTATGTACAGCGGAATGAAAATTCTGCTATTTTATTAGTAATTCACTGGTTAATGCATTTGACACAAATTTCCTCTGTTAAAAATAGTGACCAGTTACATTTTAGGTGAACATGCTAACCAGTGCATTACAAATATAGCGCAGTTGAATTTCAACAACAGAGATTTTTTAATGAATCAATTTAGGTCTCTCTGTAAAAAAAATAATCTGGTGAAATTCATTACAAACTGTCCAATTGTTCCCCTAGTGTATGGTTTATTTATTCAGGCTGATTTTGAGTGTATTGTGAGTGGAACTCAAATGTTTGCGCACTGAATGATCACCTGGTCTGTCTTTGTTAAATTATTACGGTGGCAACCTTGATTCAGTGGTAGCATGATCACCTCCGAATCAGAGGGTCGTGAGTTCATAAACCCACTCGGGGCCTTGAGCACGTAATTAGACTGACACTCTAGTGCAGTACTGAGGGAGCGCTGCACTGTCAGAGGTGCCGTCTTTCAGATGAGATGTTAATCCGAGGCCCCGTCTGCTCTCTCAGGTGGATATGAAAGATCTCATGACACTATTTAAAGAGCAGGGTAGTTCTCCAGTCCTGGCAAATATTTATCCCTCAACTAACATTTCCTTGCTGTTTGTGGGACCGTGCTGTGTGAAAATTGGCTGTCATATGTTGTAATGTGCTTAGAGAATGGGAGATAATTGGCCAGTGTTTATGTTATTTCAGCTTGTGTCAGCTATGGCTCAGTCGGTAGCACTCTCGTCTCTGGATTAAAAGGTGGTGGGTTCTTAATCCCACTCCACAGACTTGAGCACAAAATTCACCCAGAAAATCTTGCTCTTGATGTACTACCTCCAATTGACAAGTGCAGTTGAAAAAGCCCCATCATAGGCATTTCACCACAGGAAGCCATTCACTTTATTGTGCCTGTGCTGGTGTTCACTCAACCTTGAAGCTATCTACTCTAATCCTATTAGGCCACCTGGCCCCTCGAGCCTACTCCGCCATTTGATAAGATCATGGCTGATCTGATCATGGTCTCAGCTCCACTTCCCTGCCCGCTCCCCATAACCCTTATCGCTCAAAAATCTGTCTATTTCCTCCTTAAATATATTTAATGACCCAACCTCCACAACTCTCTGGGGCAGAGAATTCCACAGATGTACAACCCTCAGAGAGAAGAAATTCCTCCTCATCTCAGTTTTAAATGGGCGGCCTCTTATTGTGAGACTATGTCCCCTAGTTCTCTCCCTGTATTGTTTAGCATTTTTCTTCTTCAAGTGTTTAGTTCCTTCTTAAATGTGTTATTTGACTGAGATTCAATAGCCACTTGTTATTATTGCCGATTATTGTATTACAAATTCTTATAACCTGACTTCTAATCTCTCCTGCTATGCTATAATACTGATCCAAAAGTAATGCTCCTTTTTTACTGAGTCACCTACCATTAGGAATAATCTTTCAATGTTTACCCTCTCAAATGCTTTTAAGATTTTTAACTAATGCTATTAGATCCTCTTTTAACCTTCTCTGTTCTAGTAATACAGCTCGAGTTTTCCAATTCTCTCACCAAAACTATGGCCTTTAATCCCTGTCAACATCCTAGTGAAACTAAACTGCATTTCTTCAATGATTACAATATCTTTTCTATAATGGTGTGCCTCAAACTATTTCAACTATGGCCTGAGGAAGCACCCATAAAGAAAGACTTGCATTTATATAGCGCCTTTCACAACCTCAGGACACCCAAAAGCACTTTACAACCAATGAAGTACTTTTGAAGTGTTGTAATATGGGAAACGCAGCCAGTTTTCACACAGCAAGCTCCCACAAACAGCAATGAAATAAATGACCAGATAATCTGTGTTAGGTGTTGGTTGAGGGATAACTGTTGGCCGGAACACCGGGAAAAACTCACTTGCTCTTTTTTGAATAATGCCGTGATATCTTTCACATCCACCTGAGAGGGCAGATGGGGCCTTGGTTTAATGTCTCATCCGAAAGACGGCACCTCAACAGTGCAGCACTCCCTCAGCACTGCACTGAGTTGGTTTATGTACCCATCTTTAATAAATAAAATGCAGTCACCACACAAGAGTTAGATGCACCAATCCACCTACTCAAGGATGTTCGCATATCTATAGCAACATACCCAATGTTATGTACAGTTCCTTCTGTATTATTATGTACATTGAACCATACATGCTGCATACTTTGCCAACAATGAATGCATGTTGTAAGCGCGAACAATTGAAATTTAAAAAATCAGTGGAGGTTGTCTGCATCTCCTTCACTATGTTAAAAGTATCCATTTTCCACATATTTTCTCTGGGAAAGCACAATTCCACCTTGGCTTTCATTTCCAAGTTTCTTTTTAGTTGTGCTGCCATTGTCTGGTTTTGTTTTCAGGTTAGAAATGTATAAGATTCTGACGGGACTGGACAGGTTAGATGCAGAAAGAATGTTCCCAATGTTGGAGAAGTCCAGAACCAGGGGACATAGTCTTAGGATAAGGGGTAGGCCATTTAGGACTGAGATGAGGAGAAACTTCTTCACTCAGAGTTGTTAACCTATAGAATTCCCTGCTGCAGAGAGTTGTTGATGCCAGTTCATTGGATATATTCAAGAGGGAGTTAGATATGGCCCTTATTTCTAAGGGGATCAAGGGGTATGGAGAGAAAGCAGGAAAGGGGTACTGAGGGAATGATCAACCATGATCTTATTGAATGGCGGTGCAGGCACGAAGGGCCAAATGGCCTACTCCTGCACCTATTTTCTATGTTTCTATGTTAGCCAGACAGTTTTTACATTCCTGGTAATATTTTTGATCCATCTCCAATCAATGCCTAGAGGTTGTTGAGATTTTGGGGGTGAACCAACTCCTTATAAGAATGTATATGGTTCTTTCTTCCTGAAATATGGTTTTAGGGTTAAATACAAATTTTTGTCCACAAATCTGTTTTAGCCTGAACCTCAGCAAAGCATCACCTATAACACCAGTGGGACACTTTCCAACATAGCCTCCCTGTGCCATTTGAGTGATAACAGCCCAGGTTTTGCGTTAGTTAGCCTTGCCCTTGCCCATTTTGTTTTTTCCCTTTTTTGGGTCACAAGTTGCTGAAAGTGTGAGCTGATAAGGTCACAGCGAGGGAAACAGGGAGTCTGGGACATGAGTGAGCAGGAAAAGCAACTATTTATCTCCTTAACCAATCAGATTGATGATTGTGAAATTAACAACGCAAGGACTGAGAGGGAAAGTGTAAATTAGAATGGGTGAATTCAATGGCAAATCAGGTACAAAAAGAGAGGGAAAGAAAGATTGGATTAATAGAGAGAAAAAAGACAAAGATTTTTTAAAGTTTTTATTTAAAACCTATTTTAAAAATCTCCAACAACAATTCAAACCTGAAAGAATGAGACTCCTTACTTGTAGTAGTTAATTTTCAGTGCCAGAGATGTTGTTTGGCAGTAATTAACTATTAATACATCGTTAAAAAGGTCTTAGACAGGAATGGGCAAGACTTAATTTTCTGTTGCGAGTTTAGTTTGTATCTACCACGCAAATACAGAAACTTCAGGCCGTTCAATACATTTCAATGATGAGGCAGAAAGCGAGAGCCTTTTTCTCGAAGCTAATAGCAGAAAAGCAATTCAGACAGCAACTTTTGGATTTTTGAATTTAACTGTGTATTTGCTCGTCACCTGAAGTTGCTGTAGCATTTGTGCAGAAATAACGGCGAGCGCCATGAGTCTCATTGTTAATTTGACAGCAAAATCTGGCCCACTGTCAGTTTGGTGTCAAATTTGGGTCCCGTTTGTTCTGTGAGCCCATGAGCTCTAGGAATTGGATCGAGACTACCCAGACTCATTTCACATTGGACCTTTAAAGCCAATAGACAGAAGAAGCTTTCAGTCTATCAGTCCAGGTCCCTAAAGTTAAAAGACTAGTCTCCAATATGGACATACAGGATGGTGCTAGATTCCCCTTTGTCTCCTACTATTTCTGGATATTTATTTAATAAAGATCTTTATTTTGTACTGAACATCCTAGTTAAGCTCAAAACCTTGTTTAAAATGTATTCCTGTCGAAGAAACTCAACACAATGCAGAAGACAGAATGGATCAAAACTTAAATCAATACGGAACACTCTTTGGTACTTCTAATTGCTTATTTCTGTGCTCTGTCATTTTACAGTAATTTCTGTGAGAAGCAGTATCCCAAGAATAGGGGAGTATATGCACAGGTTTTTACAAGAACTCATTATCAAATCAATGTTTGCTTTTTTCATTCCCAAAAGTCGTGTTCGCTGTCGTGAATAATAACTGATTCACTAGCTTCATGTCTGTCATTTACATTTTTTATATTATTGTCTTAGCTCATGGGAAATCATCTGTCAGGTTCCTTTCACTCAATGTTAATGCTTTCAAACCACTACAGCGGTTTAGGAGGAATGTCTGTTTTATGTTTTGGCATGTTACACCTGTCCATTTGTCTTTACCTGTCCATCTATTTGTCCCTCTATCTGTCTCTCTATGAATGCTAGCTAGTCGCAGTATCTTAAAAATATTTAGAACCCAAGAATAAGCGTGTAACCATTTTCAAAAACATGAACTGGAAAAAATGATTAGACTGAGAAAAGCATATTTATTTTTCATAAACTGACCCCCATCTTCTCACTGCCTCAACCCTTTCTTCAGAAATACATCCAATTGCCTTTGCCACCCATTTTACTGTTTTAATGGCCTTCCATGTTATCTGATTCCAAAACTCTTATTACCCTTTGGGTGAAAACCTTCCTCCTGACTTAGTCCTAAATTTTAGGGCTGGATTTTCGATTATCTAACGCCTCAGTTAGCAGCCAGAGGGGAAGTCAATGGGAGTGTAAGAGGTTATCGACTGGGCATGCATCTTTTAGCCCCCCCGACAGGAAATTCATTCGAAGTTCACCGGGGGCACAAACCATTAGCGCCTATCTGCTGATGATCAGTGCGATCCTGACCTCAGTCCTGGTGCAACGCCCACGCTTGCGCCCCGGTCAGTAAATTCGGTGCAGCCGTCTCATTTAGTGATGACCAAGAACAACGTCTGGAAAAACAGTCATTAACTGGCGGCTACTTAAAGGGATGAGGAAGTGCTTCCCTCGGAGGTCACAGTCAGCGCAACGTTTACACAGAGCACGGTGCGTGAGTCTCCGAGTTTGCAGCGACAGACAGACATACCAGTTGAACTAGAAAAAAGCTTATTTGTAAAACTTTAATAGGGGCATTACTAGTTCACCAGCGCGCATTCTACATGCCCTAGCAAGGCATCATGCAGAGAGAAGGGCTGTTGACCATGTCGGCGGCCAAAGGAGGAGAGCCCCTAGATGTCGGGGTAGGAGGCCTTATCCCCCACGGCTTTTCCGGGAGCAACGCTCATACCGGGACCTGTTTGAGGAGCAGTGCATCAGAACAATGTGCTTCCGAAAGGAAGTTGTTACAGAGATATGCCATCTCCTGCAGGGAGACCTGCAGCCTCACATCAGCACCAGGTCTGCGCTGCTCGTCGCAATGAAGGTCACGGTGACACTCACCTTCTATGCCTCCGGCTCCTTCCAGGCTGCATCAGGAGACATATACAGCGTCTCACAATTCGCAGCACATCGCTGCATCCATGACATCACACAGACTCTACACACACAGAATGGGCTTCATTATCTTCCCGATGAGCAGCAGCATGAGTGCGCATGTGGATTTGCCAGGGTAACGGGCTTCCCGATGGTGCAAGGAGCAATTGACTGCACGCACGTAGCCTTGCGCGCACCATTCCAGAATGTAGAGGTATTTGGAAACAGAAATAGATACCATTCTCTTCAAAGCTGGAAGCGAAACTGGATGAGTTTATCCTCCAGGAGAGCACAGTGCCACAACACCATGGGAAGGCCGAGGCTGGCTGCTCGGGGACAAGGGATACGGCCTGGCCACGTGGCTAATGACGCCCCCCCTCCGCAACCCCACCACCGAGCCGGATGAACACTACAATGAGAGCCTCCTGCTTCTTCTTAAGCAATCCCTTGGAGTCGAGGATGACTTGCTTCCACACTAATCTGAGTTTCCATGCCTTCCCCAGCCGAAATTCCTGACTCCAACCCAAGTTCCTTATACCGCCCCCTGCCCCCGACCCAGCCCAAGTTCCTGACCTTACACCCACTCCCCAGCCATAGATTGCACAGTGTGTGTGGGTCATAGAAACATAGAAAATAGGTGCAGGAGTAGGCCATTCGGCCCTTCGAGTCTGCACCAACATTCGATAAGATCATGGCTGATCATTCCCTCAGTACCCCTATCCTGCTTTCTCTCCATACCCCTTGATCCCTTTAGCCGTAAGGGCCATATCTAACTCCCTCTTGAATATATCCAATGAACTGGCAACAACAATTCTCTGTGGCAGGGAATTCCACAAGTTAACAATTCTCTGAGTGAAGAAGTTTCTCCTCATCTCAGTCCTAAATGGCCTACCCCTTATCCTAAGGCTGTGTCTCTGGTTCTGGACTTCCCCAACATCGGGAACAATCTACCCGCATCTAACCTGTCCCGTCCTGTCAGAATCTTGTATGTTTCTATGAGATCCCCTCTCATCTTTCTAAACTTCAATGTATAAAGGCCCAGTTGATCCAGTCTCTCCTCATATGTCAGCCCGGCCATCCCAGGAATCACTCTGGTGAACTTTCGCTGCACTCCCTCAATAGCAAGAACGTCCTTCCTCAGATTAGGAGACCAAAACTGAACAAAGTATTCCAGGTGAGGCCTCACCAAGGCCCTGTACAACTGCAGTAAGACCTCACTGCTCATATACTCAAATCCTCTCGCTATGAAGGCCAACATACCATTTGCTTTCTTCACCGCCTGCTGCACCTGTATGCCAACTTTCAATGACTGATGAACCATGACACCCAGGTCTCGTTGCACCTCCCCTTTCCCTAATCTGCCACCATTCAAATAATATTCTGTCTTCACGTTTTTGCCCCCAAAGTGGATAACCTCATATTTATCCACATTATACTGCATCTGCCATGCATTTGCCCAGTCACCTAACCTGTCTAAGTCACCCTGCAGCCTCACAGTTCACACCGCCACACAGTTTAGTGTCATCTGCAAACTTGGAGATATTACATTCAATTCCTTCATCCAAATCATTGATGTATATTGTAAAGAGCTGGGGTCCCAGCACTGAGCCCTGCGGCACTCCACTAGTCACTGCCTGCCATTCTGAAAAGGACCCATTTATCCCGACTCTCTGCTTCCTGTCTGTCAACCAGTTCTCTATCCATGTCAGTATATTACCTCCAATACCATGTGCTTTGATTTTGCACACCAATCTCTTGTGTGGGACCTTGTCAAAAGCCTTTTGAAAGTCCAAATACACCACATCCACTGATTCTCCCTTATCCACTCTACTAGTTACATCCTCAAAAAATTCCAGAAGATTTGTCAAACATGATTTTCCCTTCATAAATCCATGCTGACTTGGACCGATCCTGTCACTGCTTTCCAAATGCGCTGCTATTTCATTCTTAATAATTGATTCCAACATTTTCCCCACCACTGATGTCAGGCTAACCAGTCTATAATTACCCGCTTTCTCTCTCCCTCCCTTTTTAAAAAGTGGTATTACATTAGCTACCCTCCAGTCCATAGGAACTGATCCCGAGTGGATAGACTGTTGGAAAATGATCACCAATGCATCCACTATTTCTAGGGCCACTTCCTTAAGTACTCTGGGATGCAGACTATCGGGGCCCGGGGATTTATCGGCCTTCAATCCCATCAATTTCCCTAACACAATTTCCCACCTAATAAGGATATCCTTCAGTTCCTCCTTCTCACTAGATCCTCAGTCCCCTAGTACTTCCGGAAGGTTATTTGTGTCTTCCTTCGTGAAGACAGAACCAAAGTATTTGTTCAATTGGTCTGCCATTTCTTTGTTCCCCATTATAAATTCACTTGAATCCGACTGCAAGGGACCTATGTTTGTCTTCACTAATCTTTTTCTCTTCACATATCTATAGAAGCTTTTGCAGTCAGTTTTTATGTTCCCGGCAAGCTTCCTCTCATACTCTATTTTCCCCCTCTTAATTAAACTATTTGTCCTCCTCTGCTGAATTCTAAATTTCTCCCAGTCCTCAGCTTTGCTGCTTTTTCTGGCCAATTTATATCCCTCTTCCTTGAATTTAACACTATCCTTAATTTCCCTTGTTAGCCATGGTTGAGCCACCTTCCCCGTTTTATTTTTACTTCAGACAGGGATGTACAATTGCTGAAGTTCATCCATGTGATCTTTAAATGTTTGCCATTGCCTATCCACCGCCAACCCTTTATGTATCATTTGCCAGTTTATTCTAGCCAATTCACGCCTCAAACCATCAAAGTTACCTTTTCTTAAGTTCAGGACCCTAGTCTCTGAATTAACTGTGTCACTCTCCATCCGAATAAAGAATTCTACCATGTTATGGTCACTCTTCCCCAAAGGGTCTCGCCTTTCTCATTACACATCATCCAGTCTAGGATGGCCAGCTCCCTGGTTGGTTGCTCAACATATTGGTCTAGAAAACCATCCCTAATACACTCCAGGAAATTCTCCTCCATCGCATTACTACCAGTTTGGTTAGCCCAATGAATATATAGATTAAAGTCACCCATGGTAACTGCTGTACCTTTATTGCATGCATCCCTTATTTCTTGTTTGATGCTGTCCCCAACCTTACTACTAACGTTTTCTGCCCCTTGGTATTCCGCAACTCCACCCGTACCGATTCCACATTCATCCAAGCTATTGTCCTTTCTTACTATTGCATTAATTTCCTCTTTAACCAACAATGCCACCCCGCCTCCTTTTCCTTTCTGTCTATCCTTCCTAAATGTTGAATACCCCTGGATGTTGAGTTCCCAGCCTTGGTCACCCTGGAGCCATGTCTCCGTGATGCCAATTACATCATACCCGTTAACTGCTATCTGTGCAGTTAATTCGTCCACCTTATTCCGAATACTCCTCGCATTGAGGCACAGAGCCTTCAGGCTTGTCTTTCTAACACACTTCGCCCCTTTATAATTTTGCTGTAATGTAGCCCTTTTTGCTTTTTGTCTTAGGTTTCTCTGCCCTCTGTTATGTATTGTCCAGGTACATTAAATGTATAAGTACAATGGTGCGCCACAGAGGGCGCTGTGGTGGGAGACCTGAACGTACCTGCAAGACAGAGTATAAAAGGCTGCCCACCACATCTGAGAGGCAGTCTGGAGTTACGCAATAAAGGACCAAGGTCACAGCAGTTACTACAACACCAGACTGCGTGGAGTCAGTGATTTGAGTGCTGCATACGCCACATTGGCGACGAGGACACGGACGAGCTTCACGCAGCCATGACTACTCTGGGCTCGTTAAAGGATTTTATGGTGGGCAATGATTGGGAGGCCTTTACAGAAAGACTCGAGTACTACTTTACGGCAAACGACCTGACGGGGAACACGGACGCACTGAGAGAGAAGAGTAAGGCGATATTACTTTCCAGCTGTGGTGATGAGGTTTACTGTCTCGTAAGGGATTTGCTGGCATCCGCGAGTGCCAGGGACATGTCATATGAGGAGCTGATCGAACTCATTTGTGACCAACTGAAACCGAAGGAGAGCATCCTCACGGCCAGGCACAAATTCTACCACCACTGCAGACCTGAGGGTCAGGATGTCACCAAATATGCTGTGGACCTCAGGAGGCTCGCAGCGCCGTGTGACTTTGGCACACACCTTGACGAGGCGTTGCGGGACGTTTTTTTCTGAGGATTGGACATGAGGGTCTCCTCCACAAGCTGCTAGCCACTGAACCCACAGTCACCCTGAAGCAAGCCATCACCATCAGCCAGGCATATATGACCTTGACATGCAGCACCAAGCAAATGATACACACAGTCTCGAACCCGGCAGGCACTGTCCACAGGATAGCGCCCACCATGGACAAAACTGCAGAACGTGGCTCTGCCTGTGTCATAGAGCACGGATCTCAGGGTCCTGGAATTCAGAGTCCACCGAGGGGGGCTAATCGAGCAGCACCATGCTGGCGCTGCGGAGGAAGCCATGGGGCTCACCGGTGCAGGTTTGCGGAGTATACGTGCAATACCTGCCACACGAAAGGCCACCTTCAGCGTATGTGTAAAAGAAACCTGACTCACCGTGTGGGCTGAGGAGATGGTAGAGGGTCCATTTTCCAGCGAGGAGCAGGCAGAAGAAGATGAGACGTTGTTTGGACTGTATACGTGTACCGACGGTTCGGCCCCAGTGATTATGGAGGTCAAGATTAACGGAGTCCCAGTGAGTATGGAAGTGGACACTGGATCGGGTCAGTCGTCGATGAGTCAGGAAACTTTTGATAAACTGTGGGTCAACTCAGCTGCACGACCCAAGCTGGCCCCGGTCACGGTGAAGCTGCGTACCTACACCAGGGAACTGATGCCTGTTCTTGGCAGAGTGGATGTGCAGGTATCTCACGGGGGTGAGACGCACAGTTTACCTTTGTGGGTCATTGCAGGCGATGGGCCGACGCTTCTCGGCAGGAGGTAGATGGGGAAGGTACGTGGGAACTGGGAAGACTTCATTCCTCCACAGACTGCTGTTCCCCGGGTTCCCAAAGAGCAGCGCGACCGAGCTGGAGGAGAAAGAAGCCGTTCATCGGCAGTCTAAATCCCCAGACAGATGAGCAGACCCTGGAAGAGCAGTTTTTCAAGTGCGGGCCGACCGCTGAGGTGCGAGTCGACAACGCGCTATGGGCGATGAATGGGAGGTCCATCGATGGCCGACAAGTCCGGAGGGGGGCCCACACGGAGAAAGAGTCGGGCGGCGGTCGTGGCTACTGTGGAGGCCGGGACAGTGGTGGCGGCTACGGCGGCCGCAGGAGAGGTGGCAGTTACTGGGACAACAGCAGGAGCGGAGGCTACAGGAGAGGTGGCAGTTGCTGGCACAGCGGCAGGAGCGGAGGCTGCAGCGATGGCGGAGGCTACGGCGGCGGCGGGTGCAACTCGGGAGAACACGACAGCTACTCGGGTGGGTGCAGGAGCCAGAGCGGAGGATACGGCAGCAATCACAGGGACCATGATGGATCGAATCCAAAGAGCCACTTTTGCCAGATTCAAGATCGGATTGTTTTGGCCATTTTCCTTCCTTCTTTCTTCTTTATTCCTTCTATTCCAGGGAGTAAAACATCATGCTAGCAAGCTCAAGATGGTGGCGAGCCTCGTGGCAGCAGAGCTCTGCAGACAAAGGCAAGCAGAGCAACTAAAATGGCGGCGCCCAAGGGAAGCCTCATGGGAACCACAAGATGGCGTCTTAAAAGGGAAATGCACCCGGGAGTCTTAAAAGGGCTTTACACCGTGGCGGGCCCCACAAAGAGACTGTTGTAAGAGCGAGTCTAAATGAGCAATGTGATGACGTGAGTTATGAATAGAAGTAATATTTTTATGCTGGTTGGATACTGTGTTTAAAATAAGGGATATGTATTACGAAAAGAGTTAATACCACAAGGTACAAGAAAACGGGTAAATGGATCCGTGACTAACATGATTAATGGACCAATGCGATTCTTGATTTATGTGATTCATGCACTGGTTCAGCAGCTGCAGATGAGCCGTTAAGGCGATCACTTTCTGAGAGCAGAGGCAACGCACCAAGTGTGATACCCTGCCTCAGCGCAGCCCGTTACCTTGGGCAAAAAGGGGCAGTATACCGCCATCGTACTTCATCCAGAGGAGCTGGGATTAAACAACTATTCAGTGTACCTGCAACCTTTTGACATAACATCTGTACCACATTATATGTACCATACAAATGTACTGTCTGTGTATACCTGTTTTCTGTTGGAGGTTATGCCTGTGTACTTCATCACCCATGTAAGGACTGCAAACACCACAGTAAGGACTCACACTCACAAATCAACCAGGACGAACAAGGCCGAGGTCACCGGCAATGGCTTCTGGAACTGGGGGGGGAGTGAAATGTTATGTATTTTCCAGGTACATTAAATGTATAGTTACAATGGTGCGCCACAGAGGGCGCTGTGGTGGGACACCTGAAAGTACCTGCAAGACAGAGTATAAAAGGCTGCCCACCACACCTGAGAGGCACTCTGGAGTTACACAATAAAGGACTAAGGTCACAGCAGTTACTACAACACCAGACTGCGTGGAGTCAGTGATTTGAGTGCTGCATACACCACACCCTCCATTTTTACTTTTCCTCTTTCTACCTTTTGCTTTTGCCCCCATTCTACTTCTCTGTCTCCCTGCATAGCTTCCCATCCCCCTGCGGTATTAGTTTAACTCCTTCCCAACAGCACGGATTGTTAACAGGTTTATTGGGTATGAAGTGAATAGTGACAGTGTCGTGACTTCTGGATATCATCCACTCCAACTATGTCCCTTGTAACACACGCACCGAGTTTTCCGAGAAATCAAGAGTGGGTGTAAAGTGGGTTGGGAGATAGGGATATGCTTTCCGAGTTCCCTCTCTCCCCTCCGATCCCCTCTCCTGCCTCCCCTCTCTATCTTCCCCCCATCATTCTCTTTCCCCGTCTCCCTCCCCCATTCTCCTTCTCTCTACCCACCCCCCGTCTCTCTCTCCCCCCCATCTCTCTCTCTCCCCCCCGTCTCTCCCTCTCACCCCCGTCTCTCCCCACCCCCCAGTCCCTCTCATCCCACCCACCCCCCCACCCCCGTCTCTCTCATCCCCCCGTCTCTTTTTCTCCCACCCCCCCTGCCTCTCTCTCTCTCACCCCCCCCCAGCTCTCTCTCTCACCCCCGCCTCTCCCTCGTCTCTCTCTTTACCCCCCCGTCTCTCTCTTCCCCCTCCCAGTCTCTCTCTCTCCACCCAGTCTCTCTCTCCCCCCATCTCTCTCTTTCCCCCCGTCTCTCTCTCTCCCCCTGTCTCTCTTCCCCCCCCCCCATCTCTCTCTGCCCAACCTGTCTCTCTCTTCCCCTCACCCTGTCATGTATCTTACATTATTATATATAACTGTATCCTAACATGCTATACATGACTGTAATAAGATATAACCTGTAACCACCAGCATACCTTACCACCAGGGGTGCACTTGCAAGAGACAGGTATATAAGGACAGGTCTCAGGCAAGTGTAGCATTCCAGAGCTGTGAAATAAAGGTGCAGGTCCAGAGTGATCTTGACTTCACTACATGCCTCATGTGAATCTGTACTGAGGGGACAGGACTTTACAGTGGCGACGAGTTACGGGATTACAGAATCCACAGAATGGCGAACAACAGATCAGATGAAAAGTACAATGCGGGAGACAATTGGGAGGACTTTATAGAAAGGCTCCAGCAAAGCTTTGTAACCAAAGACTGGTTAGGTGACGATAAGGCAGACAAGAGAAGAGCCCATCTCTTGACCAGCTGTGGCTCGAAAACATACGCTTTAATGAAGGATCTGTTGGCACTCGAGAAACCAGCAAGCAAGTCGTTTGAAGAATTGAGCACACTGGTAAGAAACCACCTGAAGCCAGCGAGCAGACTACACATGATCAAACACAGGTTCTACAACTACAGACGCTGTGTGGACCAGAGCATACCCGACTTTGTGGCGGAACTTCGGAGGTTGGTTAGTTTATGTGAGTTCTCCGATGAACTGAGGAGAGAAATGCTGAGTGACTTTTTCATTGAAGGAATAGGCCACGCAGGCATATTCCGAAAGCTCATAGAGACCAAGAACCTTACCTTAGAGGCAGCAGCACTGGTTGCACAGACATTCTTGGTAGGGGAAGAAGAAACGAGGTTGATTTACAATGCAGGTATGACAACTAAAGAAATATCGGAACAAGAAGTTCACAGCACTAAACAAGCTGCTACCCCGACACACAGACAAAACCGGGAGAACAGGCTCTCGACAGCAGGCAGAAGCCATCAAGGGCCACAGGAATGGCCGTTCACACCTCATCAACCCACAATGTGAGCAATCAACTACAAACTGAGGGAAGCTCAAGAGAGATCAGCCAGACACAGCGCATTCTTTGGGAACACTTTGAACAATAAAACAGGTCTGTGCTGGAGGTGTGGGGGTAGGCACTCGTCAAGGGGATGTCAATTTCAGCAGGCTGTTTGCAGAAATTGGACCGCATGTGCAAAAAAACAGCAGCTTGGCTGGTATACGAATCGGATGGGTCGGAAAGCGGACCAGAAGATGGTGGGGACAGTACCCGGGACACCGATGTACAGCGGGTCAACACGATCAATGTGATGCCTCCTATTATGAGGGTCCTACTCAACGGGATATCTGTCAACATGGAGCTGGATATGGGAGCGAGTCAATCTCTCATGGGCGCTCAACAATTTGAACAACTGTGGCCGCATAAAAGAGACAGACCAAAACTCACAAGGGTCGACACCATACTAAGGACCTATACCAAAGAAATCGCACCAGTCCTCGGCAGCGTCATGCTCTCTGTCACACACAAAGGGACAGTGAACCGATCTCCCCTGTGGATTGTCCCCGGAGACCCCCCAGCACTGCTGGGGAGAAGCTGGCTGGCAAAACTAAACTGGAAATGGGATGATGTCCATGCCATGTCATTAGAGGAACGGACCTCCTGCTCAACAATTATAAAGTGATTTGAACATCTCTTTCAGCCAGGTGTGGGCACTTTCAAAGGGGCCAAAGTCAAAATCTACATCACACAGGATGCTAGACCGGTCCATCACAAGGCCAGAGCTGTACCCTATGTGATGAGGGAAAAGATTGAACACGAACTAGACAGGCTTCTGCGGGAAGGCATTATATCACCTGTGGAATTTAGTGACTGGGCAAGTCCCATCGTCCCAGTCATGAAGCCTGATGGATCCGTACGAATCTGTGGGGACTACAAATCTACCATAAACAGAGTCTCCCTACAGGACCAGTACCCGCTGCCCAGAGCGGAGGACTTATTTGCCACATTGGCTGGAAGTAAACTTTTCTCAAAATTAGACCTCACATCTGCGTATATGATGCAAGAATTGACCGAGAAATCCAAGCTACTCACCACCATCAACACACATCGAGGCCTTTTCATGTACAATCGATGTACATTCGGCATCAGGTCGGCAGCTATCATATTCCAGCGCAACATGGAGAGTCTGCTCAAGTCCATCCCGGGGACGGTTGTATTTCAAGACGACATACTTATCACAGGCAGGGACACCGACTCCCATCTCCGTAATTTGGAGGAAGTACTAAAGCGGTTGGATCGGGTAGGCCTACGAGTCAAGAAATCCAAGTGCCTGTTTCTCGCACCCGAGGTTGAATTTTTGGGCAGAAGGATTGCCGCTGATGGAATCCGCCCAACAGAGTCCAAAACAGAAGCAATTCGCCTGGCACCCAGGCCCCGGAATATCTCAGAACTGCGCGCCTTTCTCGGGCTACTCAATTACTTTGGGAACTTTATGCAGAACTTAAGCACGCTGCTGGAGCCTCTCCACGTGCTACTCAGGAAGGGGTGCGATTGGTTTTGGGGGGACACCTAGGAACGCGCCTTCAATAAGGCACGCAAACTTCTGTGTTCCAACAGTGTTTTGACTTTCTTTGACCCAGGTAAAAAGCTAGTTCTCACATGCGATGCGTCAGCGTATGGGGTCGGGTGCGTTTTGCAACATGTCAATAGTGCGGGCAAATTACAACCCATAGCTTATGCCTCCAGGTCACTTTCGCGGGCGGAGCGCGTGTACGGAATGGTAGAGAAGGAGGCGCTCGCGTGCGTGTATGGTGTCAAAAAGATGCACCAATACCTTTTCGGGGCCAAGTTCGCGTGAGAAACCGACCACAAGCCCCTCACGTCCCTCCTATCTGAGAGCAAGGCAATAAACGGCAACGCCTCAGCGCGAATTCAACGGTGGGCACTCATGCTGATGTCCTACGACTATACCATAAGGCACAGACCAGGCACAGACAACTGTGCCGATGCGCTCAGCAGGCGTGCGTGTACGGTGTCAAAAAGATGCACCAATACCTTTTTGGGGCCAAGTTCGCATTAGAAACCGACCACAAGCCCCTCATGTCCCTCCCATCCGAGAGCAAGGCAATAAACGCCAACGCCTTGGCGCGAATTCAACGGTGGGCACTCATGCTGGCGTCCTACGACTATACCATAAGGCACAGACCAGGCACAGACCCACCCGTCTCGCTCTTTCCCCCCCAGTCTCTCTCTTCCTCCATCAGTCTCTCTCTTCCTCCACCAGTCTCTCTCTCTCTCTCTCCCCCCCATCTCTCTCTCTCCCCCCCCATCTCTCTCTCTCCCCCGTCTCTCTCTCTCTCTCTCTCTCTCCCCCCAGTCTCTCTCTCCCACACCCCAGTCTCTCTCTCCCCCACCCCAGTCTCTTCCCCCCCCACCAGTCTCTCTCCCCACCAGTCTCTCTCCCCCCCAGTCTCTCTCTCTCTCCCCCCATCTCTCTCTCTCCCCCGTCTCTCTATCTCTCTCTCTCTCTCCCCCCAGTCTCTCTCTCCCACACCCCAGTCTCTCTCTCCCCCACCCCAGTCTCTTCCCCCCCCCCAATCTCTCTCCCCACCAGTCTCTCTCCCCACCAGTCTCTCTCCCCACCCAGTTTCTCTCTCTCCCCCAGTCTCTCTCTCCCCCTCCAGTCTCTCTCTCCCACTCCAGTCTCTCTCTCTCCCCACCCAGTCTCTCTCCCCACCAGTCTCTCTCTCCCCGTCTCTCTCTCTCTCTTCCCCACCGTCTTTCTCTCTCTCCCCCCCCCCCGTCTCTCTCTCTCCCCCCCGTCTCCCTCTCTCCCTCATCTCTCTCTCTCCCCCGTCTCTCTCTCTCTCTCTCTCCCTCATCTCTCTCTCTCCCCCCGTCTCTCTCTCCCTCATCTCTCTCCCTCTCTCTCCCCCCCGTGTTTCTCTCTTTCCCCCCCCCGTCTCTCTCTCTCTCTCCCCATCTCTCTCTCTCCCCCGTCTCTCTCTCTCTCCCCCAGTCTCTCTCTTCCCCCCCCAGTCTCTCTCTCTTCCCCCTCCAGTCTCTCTCTCTCCCTCCGCCCCGTCTCTCTCGCCCCCCCCCCCCGTGTCTCTCTCTCTCCTCCCCCTGTGTCTATCTCTCTCCCCCCGTATCTCTCTCTCCCCATCTCTCTCTCTCTCTTTCTCTCTCTCCCCCCTCCCGTGTCTCTCCCCCATCTCTATCTTCCCCCCCAGTCTCTTTCTCTCTCCCCCAGTCTCTCTCTCTCCCTGCCCAGTCTCTCTCTCTCTCCCCCCAGTCTCTCTCTCCCTCCCCCAGTCTCTCTCTCTCCCCGCCCAGTCTTTCTCTCTCCCCGCCCAGTCTCTCTCTCCCCCCCCCGTCTCTCTCTCTCTCCCCCCAGTCTCTCCCTCTCCCCGCCCAGTCTCTCTCTCCCCCCCCCCCCAGTCTCTCTCTCTCTCCCCCCAGTCTCTCTCTCTCCCCGCCCAGTCTCTCTCTCTCTCCCCCCAGTCTCTCTCTCTCTCCCCCAGTCTCTCTCTCTCTCCCCGCCCAGTCTCTCTCTCCCCCCCCAGTCTCTCTCTCTCCCCGCCCAGTCTCTCTCTCTCTCTCCCCCAGTCTCTCTCTCTCTCCCCCAATCTCTCTCTCTCTCTCCCCGCCCAGTCTCTCTCTCCCCCCCCAGTCTCTCTCTCTCTCCCCCCAGTCTCTCTCTCTCTCCCCCAGTCTCTCTCTCTCTCCCCGCCCAGTCTCTCTCTCCCCCCCCAGTCTCTCTCTCTCCCCGCCCAGTCTCTCTCTCTCTCTCCCCCCCAGTCTCTCTTGCCCCCAGTCTCTCTCCCCGTCTCTCTCTCCCCCCCTAGTCTCTCTCCCCCCTGCCTGCCGCCTCTCTCTCTCCCATTATCTCCAATGTTTTCCCTCCCACAGGAGGCCACAATCATGAAAAGGCTGGAAGAAAATCCATCGGCGGCGGCAGAACATTTTTCAGCAGCAGACTCCATGTGGACGCGCAGGGTCCTCCTTCCGGTTCTGGTTCCATGCGCAAAGAATCTGCGCGCGCGCGAGACATCGGGGCGGAGTCCAGAGGACACAGGCGCAGAAAGAACAGCGTTCAAATAATACAACAGATGAATAACTTTTACACCTTTTCTGCATAGGGCCCATGGCCAGACCTCTCATCAGTGAGTCTTCTTCGACCCACTCGATGTAACTGTGGACGTCTCACCCTGTCCCAGCATCTGCTCTCCTCTTCTCATCTTCCCCATCGTCTGAAGACATCGGCTGACGGGCAGGCTGGCGCTCCTCTGGCTCATCATTTGTAAGCACAAAGCAACAGAAGTGCGGTTATCGGCTGGGGAGGGGGCACGAAGGAGGGGGGCATCGTTATTTTGGTTGCAATATCCTGCAAGGCCTGTGGCCTCAAGACTAAGGGAACTCACACAAAACGGCGTCTCAGTCACAAACCGTCACTATCTAGCGGGGGCTCCGCCTCCCCGCCCTCCATCACCACAACTGCAGTGCCCAGGGGGGCGGACACTCGCTCCTCCTCCTCGGTCAGGTCCTGCAGGTAGGGCTGGCCCTCTCCCCAACGGTGCAACTCACGCAGATTGTGCGTGAGTTTGTCCTGCAATGACAAAAGTTGCTAGTGGTTGTGTAGGTGCTGGTGTGCCACATGTGTCTGCAGTAGGGAACTCGCGAGTAATATGGCGAAGTTTGCATATCGGCAGTTCCAGCTGCGTGGCTTCGCACAGTGGATGTGTGAACGGTGGGTCTGGGGCACAAGCAGCTACCAGTAAGGATAGGCTCAGGACTGGGACCGCAGATGAAGAGTTGAAAATGCTGGTAGGTGGGCTCAGGCTGAATAAGGAGCGAGAAGGTGAGAGACGCCTGGATGGGCAGGGCATGTGAGGTGATGGAGGGGTCTCAGGCTGGCTTCAGCAATCGGAGCATGGCCTGGTACACACAGAGAAGGGGTAGGCAGTGCAAAGTCTTTACATTGTGTGAGCCAGTGAGGTTCACATGAAGACATTGGAAGGTGAATGAAAAGAGTACTCACCCTGACGACCGTAGTGAGGCCGTTGAATGTATTGTGACATTGAGTTGCTGTTGTGGGCACTGCGCTCCGGGCTGTAACGTGCTCAGCCGCCTCCCTCCAGAGCCTTCTCAAATCCCAGGGTGCTCCTCCATTTTCACGCTCTGAAGACCTTGTGGAGCTGGAACTGCTCATGCATGAACTTGAGTTGCCGCGCCCTAAAGACTCGGCTGTTCCCGGGGTCTGATTTGGACTTCCACGCATGCGCAAAGTTAGAAACATAGAAACATAGAAATTTACAGCGCAGACCAGACTGTCGTTATCGCCCCCCACCCCCCACAGCTGTAATGTGCCGCGGCTGATTTAGCGCTTCTGTCAGCTCTTTGACCGAATCTGACGTAATTCTCGGCGGAGGGCGCAAACTTTTTCAAGGCGCTAAAATTACCGCTCCACCTGGGTTACCGCCCCAAATAAGGCGCGATCGAATTTCTCCCCGTTAAAGTTTTAATTTGTATCCCCGGATATTTGAGCCATTCGCCATACACTGAACAATTTGCCTGATCAATTTTAGCAACATTGACAATTTCTAATATTGAAATTTTCAATGAGATCATTTTTTTTCAAAGAAAATAATTGTAATTTTAAAACACAAAGACAAAAGGCTCTTCAGCCCATTTGATCTAACCCATCCAGAATATCAAACCCACCATTTTCCCATTACCTAGTACCTAGTTATATGAATCAATACCCTGGCCTCAACCAACCTTCCTTCCCACTCAGTCCAGCTAATAACCATCCTCTATGTAAAGAAATACTACCCGATATTGATCCTTCGGAGTCCTGACTCTGGCTGCCCTGGCACACCTGAAAGTATTCTTTCAGGTTTACTCTCTTTATCCCATTAAGTATCCCTCTCTGTGGCTCAGTGGGCAGCACTCTCACCTCTGAGTCAGAAGGTTGTGGGTTCAAATCCCACGCCAGGGACTTGAGCACAAAAATCTAGGCCGACACTCCAGTGCAGTACTGAGGGAGTGCTGCACTGTCAGAGGTGCTGTCTTTTGGATGAGTCATTAAACCGAGATCCCATCTGCCCTCTCAGGTGGATGTAAAAGATCCCATGGCACTATTTCGAAGAAGAGCAGGTGAGTTATCCCCGGTGTCCTGGCCAATATGTATCCCTCAATCAAGATACAACATGGCACTGAAATAGGCTGTGTGCTTGATAATGAAGAAGAAAGCTGCAGACTGCAGGAGGATATCGATGATCTGGTCAGATGGGAAGAACAATGGCAAATGAAATTCAATCCGGAGAAGTGTGAGGTAATGCATTTGGGGAGGTCTAACAAGGCAAGGGAATACACATTAAATGGTAGGACACTGAAAAGTGTAGAGGAACAACGGGACCTTGAAGTGAAGGTCCACAGATCCCTGAATGTAGCAGGCCAGGTAGATAAGGTGGTTAAGAAGACATATGGAATGCTTGCCTTTATAAGTCAAGGCATGGAATACAAGAACAGGGAGATTATGCTTGAACTGTATAATACTGGTTAGGCCACAGCTAGAGTACTGCATGCAGTTCTGGTCACCACATTACAGGAAAGATGTGATTGCACTGGAAAGGGTGCAGAGGAGATTTACAAGAATGTTGCCTGGACTGAAGAATTTTGGCTATGAGGAAAGATTGGAGATGCTGGGTCTGTTTTCTTTGGAACAGAGGAGGCTGAGGGGAGATCTTATTGAGGTGTATAAAATAATGAGGGGCCTGGATAGAGTGGATAAGAAGGACCTGTTTCCCTTGGCAGAGGGGTCAACAACCAGGGAGCATAGATTTAAAGTAATTGGGGGGAGGTTTAGAGGGGATTTGAGGGGAAACGCCTTCACCCAGAGAGTGGTGTGGGTCTGGAACTCACTGCCTGAAAGGGTGGTAGAGGCAGAAACTCTCACCACATTTTAAAAATACTTGGATGTGCAGCTGAAGTGCCGTTACCTACTATGGACCCAGAGCTGGAAGGTGGGATTAGGCTGGATAGCTCTTGGTCGGCCATCGCGGACACAATGGATCGAAATGGTCTCCTTCCGTGCTGTAAATTTCTATGATTCTATGAAAAACAGATTATCTGGTCATTATCACATTGCTGCTTTTGGGAGCTTGCTGTGCGCAAATTGGCTGCCGTGGTTCTCATATTACAAGTGACTACAATCCAAAAGTACTTCATAGGCTGTAAAATGCTTTGCGATGTCCAGTGATTGTGAATGGTGCTTTATAAATGCAAGTCTTTCTTTCTAAGACATCTCTTTCCAAAGTTGATGGACTCTAGCTTATCATGTCATTTTTCATAGCTCTTTCCCCTGACACCAGGGCTCAGTCTCCTCTGCGCTGCCTTTAGGGCATGGATAGCCCCTAATATCCTGGTGGCCAAAGCTGGAAGCAGTACTGCAGGTACAGCCTGACTAGGACAGTGTCAGGAGGACCTCTAGGGACTTGAACTCAAAAGATAATCCATTGTACGTGTTATGTTTATTGCTGCCTCACACTGCTTGGACCTGGTGAGCAACAAGTCAGCCAACCCACCTAGCTTTCTGTTAGGATCAAGTCTACAAGTGTCTTCTATTTTTACTTCCAGTATGCACAAACCTGTCTTGCTCATTTGGTTACTGATCAGTCTGAATGTAAGTTGTTGAACTCTCTTTGTGAGATCTTGCAAGACACAGACCATGGGGAACCCCTGTCCCCATTATGACTAGCTCCTTTTATAAATATCCTCTGATTTCTTCTATTTAATCAGTTATTAATCTACTGACCTTATTTTATAAAAGGTGCCTTTTAAGCAATGTTTCACTAAGATAAGTACAGGTGAAGGAGGCTATTCTGCCCATCTAGTTCATTATTCCATATGAACCTATCTTTCCATCATGATAGTATTTATCTGCCTCGCAAATAATTCTGATTTGATCAAAGGCCTCTGGAAGCCTAGGACACTACATCAAACAGCTTCCTCCTGTAATTTAAGGATGTCAGCATCTCAAAACATTTTATGAAGTTGAGCAGCCAAGGTATAACTCTTCTGAAGGCAGTCATTTGTCAGTTTTTTTCATATAGGTAGCCTTGAAAACAACATTTACATAATTGAAATTCCTGACATAAGGCATCATATTTGCTGCTCATCTATATGCCTTCTCATAGACAGCAATATTCTTCCAATGATTAGGTAACTCGAAATACACACAGTATTTCAGATAGGGGTCTAATAAATGCCTTACATAATACAACCTCTAGATTTATACTCTATCCCTCTGCTAATGCAACCCAGTATTTACATAGGATGACATGGGATATACGACACAGAAACAGGTCGTTCGGCCCAACCAGTTCATACCGGCGTTTATACTCCACTTGAGCCTATTTGATTTTCCTTTTTCACTGCAAATATTAAGATATTATTTATTTAATCTAGGATATTCTCAGTAAAGGCCTGGATTAATACTCACTTTCTGCCTTTCTTCTTCATCCCGTGCTACAAGGAATTCACTATAATGTGGGTCACATCCCTCGTGGAAAATGGAAAAATTATAATTCCTATATTTTGATCTTTGACGTATGGCACACAAATAGCCTTGGTGTGGAAACTACTACAAGTACAATACAAATAACGAAAAACATTAGGTAATTGCAACATCTCAAACAAGACTGTCCTGCGACAAATTCTGACAGATAAGCAAGAATGTGGATAATTGGTTTGCAGATACTGGAAGTTCTGTGCTTGGGTTGAATTGTTCCCATTTCAATCTAGGAGGAAGTGTTTGGTTTGACTCGGGGATTCTCGTCCTTCTGGGGAAATACCCCGATTGAACGGTCTTCTCCTTTCACTTTCTCTGGGGGAACTCCAGCATTGACCTGACTTGCCTTCCATGTTTCTGTCCATCTTCTTATGATGAGAACTCCCGATTATTGCCCAAGGTAATGTTTTCACTAGTTTGAACCAATGTTCCCTTTAATTTAAAGTAATAAAGTGTCAGCTGTGCCTCAGTGGATAGCACACTTGTGTCTGAGTCAGAAGGTTGTGGGTTCAAGTCTGACTCCAGGAACTTGAGCACATAAATCTAGGCTGACACTCCAGTGCAGTGCTGAAGGAGTGTTGCACTGTTGGAGGTGCTGTCTTTCGGATGAGACGTTAAACTTAACGTCTGCCCTCTCAAGATCCCATGGCACTATTTAGAAGAAGTGCAAGAGAGTTATCCCCAGTGTCCTGTTAATATTTATCCCTCATTCAACATAACAAAAAAAACAGCTTTTCTGGTCATTATCACATTGCTGTTGGTGGGGGTTTGCTGTGTGCAAATTGGCTGCTGTGTTTCCCACATTACAACAGTGACTACATCGCAGTCAAGGCCACCCAAAGCCCCACCCCACTGCAGGCCAAGAACGGGGAAAGACTCATCAAGGACACCTAGGCTGTCGGGGCCCGCTGGAAGGAGCACTTCAAAGATCTCCTCAATCGAGAATCTGCCTTTGACTCGAGTGTTCTCGACTCCATCCCGCAGCATGCGACCCGTCACCACCTCAGTGAAACCCCAATGCTGCACGAGGTAGGAAAAGCCATAAGACTGCTCAAGAACAACAAGGCTACGGGAGTGGATGGAATCCCTGCTGAGGCACTAAAGTATGGCGGAGAGGCGCTATTGGCGCGGATACATAATCTCATCTCTCTCATCTCGAAGGAGGAACGCATGCCGGGAGATCTCAGAGATGCAGTGATCGTGACCATCTTTTAAAAAGGGGACAAGTCCAACTGCGGCAACTACAGAGGAATCTCCCAGCTATCAACCACTGGGAAAGTCGTCGCTAGAGTCCTCCTCAACTGTCTTCTCCCTGTGGTCGAGGAGCTCCTCCCGGAGTCACAGCGCAGATTTCGTCCCCTACGAGGCACAACGGACATGATCTTTGCAGTGCAACAGTTGCAGGAAAAATGCAGGGAACAGCGCCTGTCACCAAGCTCATGGCCTACAGGGATGTAGTAATACCCGCCCTCTTGTATGGCTCAGAGACATGGACCATGTACAGTAGACACCTCAAGCCGCTGGAGAAATACCACCAACGATGCCTCCACAAGATCCTACAAATCCCCTGGGAGGACAGATGCACCAACATTAACGTCCTCGACCAGGCCAACATCCCCAGTATTGAAGCACTGACCACACTTGATCAGCTCCGCTGGGCAGGCCACATCATTCGCATGCCAGACACGAGACTCCCAAAGCAAGTGCTGTATTCAGAACTCCTTCATGGCAAACGAGCCAAAGGTGGACAGAGGAAACATTACAAGGACACCCTCAAAGCCTCCCTGATAAAGTGCGACATCCCCACTGACACCTGGGATCCCTGGCCAAAGACTGCCCTAAGTGGAGGAAGTGCATCCGGGAGGGTGTTGAGCGTCTCGAGTCTCGTCGCCGAGAGCATGCAGAAAACAAGCGCAGGCAGCGGAAAGAGCGTGCGGCAAACCAGACTCCCCACCCACCCCTTCCCTCAACGACTATCTGTCCCACCTGTGACAGGGACTGTGGCTCTCATATTGGACTGTTCAACCACCTAAGGACTCATTCTAAGAGTGGAAGCAAATCTTCCTCGATTCCGAGGGACTGCCTATGATGATGACAACAGTGAATACACTCCAAAAGTACTTCATTGGCTGTAAAGTGCTTTGAGATGCCCAGTGGTCGCTATATAAATGCAAGTCTTTCTTTTTTTCTTTAAAATTCCAGATTCCATGTGCTATTTTATACACCTCGAGAAAATGTATAATGAAATAGCTGTTTTTGTTTTATTTCACTCATCACAACATATTTGCAGATGAGGAAGGCCATACACCCTTTAATTCATCCATTCAGAATGACCCTACACTCCCCATATTGATTCATCTATTTGTCTCTTAAATGATTGCAGGGTTTTCACCTCTGTCACTCTGCTTGGATGTCTATTCGAATTGTTGGCCACTCTCTTTGAGAAGCCCTGCCTGATTTAAGTTTATCAAAAAGCAGAACTGGCTGATCTGTCCCAGATGTCCCAGATATCCCACATACCCAGTTTTGATACTGCAGTACTTGTACGGAATACACTTCACATCACAGCTCATGACCTATTACAAATCCATCTGGGCAGCTGGCTGTGATACATGAGGGGCTGCAATGTACTCCCAGTGTTCAGTTATTTTCTGTCCCCTGAATCGGACGATGATGTACTCCCACGAGGAAGGTTACAGCATTTAAACATTGTATAAATGGAGGAGTATTATATCCACCTGATTGTAGTAGGATCTAATTTTGTGCTGCATGAACTTCCGTCGCCAATTTTAAACAGAAAATTTTAAACAATATTTAAAATATATCTACTTCTCATTCTCTAATTATCTTATCTCCATAATATAGCTTAGTATCAAATTTAATAATGTGCAAAGCTGAAATGTTGTGTCAGTGTGACAATCAATGGAAGAATGTCGGTATTTGTAAGGGACCTTACACTCAAAAATTTCCTTTAACCAAAAATGGGAGCACTGCCCATTTTCTACTCTATAGTTAAAAACCTACTACTTCATTCATGAGAATGTGCGGCTTTGAAATTTAAAACGTCTCAGAATGTGATTTCATGAGCAGTTCACTAATCATGGAGAAAAAAAACACAGCAATCTGCTGTTTTCCCATTAGAAGGATTTCATTTCCGTAGAAGTTCTTAATAATATAATGGCTTAACAGACTTGCATCATTGTGAAGACCAGTGTTCAGCCCGGACTGATAGGGTCAAAGGCACCCAAAAATCTGTGGCTCTTCCAGAGTACTTCCACTGTAACTTTGGCAGGTGTCTGTCAGACTGGCTCAGACCCAGACCCAGACACACTAGGTCTCAGCCTTAAATTGAGAATCCGAATGGCCTGTCGAGGACAGAGTGTTTGTCTGCCCCAAAATGGGGGGGGGGGGGGGAGGTTGTGGGGGGAGTAGAGACTCCCAATTTTGAGAGTGCACACTTTCTCAGTCTTCAGTGGGATCCAGCATACCGTGCTGAAGAATGTCACAAGTGGGGGCTACCTTGGGCTGCAGGCCAGGATCGTGGCGTAGGCCCCAAAGATTTTAAGGGATTCATTTTTTTAAGATCTTTAAAGCAGCCCGCTTACAGAGGGCATTGTGGTGGCAACACCTTCTTCTTGGGGTGGGGGGAGGGAGATCTGGTTGTCTCCCAGAATGAGCCCTCTTCGGCCAGACTTTCCAACCTTCCTGTTATGGCAGAAACCGCCGACTGGCATGAGTGCCAGTCATTGGCGGGCAAAGTAGAGAATAACCAACCCTCCTGGATCCTAGAAAGTCTGTCAGGGTCAGCAGCGTCCGTTCCCAGTGTGGACACATCAGAACACTGACGCTGAGATGGGCCTAACCACGGACTTTCAGGGCTAACGTCTTTTTAAGTCAGCTTTAAGGGTCTTACATGAAATAGGTTGTTTTGGATCGATAATAATAGACCCAGGATCGGGATCTGGAGGAATGTTAAATAAGAGGAAGACAAATGAAGTAAAGAATAAAACACCGTTTACTGAGAGAAAAGAAACATATTAATACAGTTTACGAAGAAAAGAGAAGTATGATAAGATGCAATAAAGCTCACGGCCATCAGCCCGTCGGGAACTCCACAACAACGGCTGGTCTGGAGCCTTGGGGGTCCCGGCACCGCTCGCGAATCACGGTCCAAGGTGAAGTTCGAAGAGCTACGGGACAGTGCCGCTCCTTTGTACCATTAAACAAACATACAATTGAACAAAACATGGATGCATGTAGAAACATAGAAACATAGAAAATAGATGCAGGAGTAGGCCATTCGGCCCTTCTAGCCTGCACCGCCATTCAATGAGTTCATGGCTGAACACGCAACTTCAGTACCTCATTCCTGCTTTCTCGCCATACCCCTTGATCCCCCTAGTAGTAAGGACTACATCAAACTCCTTTTTGAATATATTTAGTGAATTGGCCTCAACAACTTTCTGTGGTAGAGAATTCCACAGGTTCACCACTCTCTGGGTGAAGAAGTTTCTCCTCATCTCGGTCCTAAATGGCTTATCCCTTATCCTTAGACTGTGACCCTTGGTTCTGGACATCCCCAACATTGGGAACATTCTTCCTGCATCTAACCTGTCTAACCCCGTCAGAATTTTAAACGTTTCTATGAGGTCCCCTCTCATTCTTCTGAACTCCAGTGAATACAAGCCCAGTTGATCCAATCTTTCTTGATAGGTCAGTCCTGCCATCCCGGGAATCAGTCTGATGAACCTTCGCTGCACTCCCTCAATACCAAGAATGTCCTTCCTCAGGTTAGGAGACCAAAATTTTACACAATACTCCAGGTGTGGCTTCACCAAGGCCCTGTACAACTGTAGAACACCTCACTGCCCCTGTACTCAAATCCCCTCTCTATGAAGGCCAACATGCCATTTGCTTCCTTAACCGCCTGCTGTACCTGCATGCCAACCTTCAATGACTGATGTACCATGACACCCAGGTCTCGTTGCACCTCCCCTTTTCCTAATCTGCCACCATTCAGATAATAGTCTGTCTTCATGTTTTTACCACCAAAGTGGATCACCTCACATTTATCCACATTATACTTCATCTGCCATGCATTTGCCCACTCACCTAACCTATCCAAGTCGCTCTGCAGCCTCACAGCTCACACTGCCACCCAACTTAGTGTCATCCGCAAATTTGGAGATACTACATTTAATCCCCTCGTCTAAATCATTAATGTACAGTGTAAACAGCTGGGGCCCCAGCACAGAACCTTGCGGTACCCCACTAGTCACTGCCTGCCATTCTGAAAAGTACCCATTTACTCCTACTCTTTCCTTCCTGTCTGACAACCAGTTCTCAATCCACGTCAGCACACTACCCCAAATCCCATGTGCTTTAACTTTGCACATTAATCTCTTCTGTGGGACCTTTTCGAAAGCCTTCTGAAAGTCCAAATATACCACATCAACTGGTTCTCCCTTGTCCACTCTACTGGAAACATCCTCAAAAAATTCCAGAAGATTTGTCAAGCATGATTTCCCTTTCACAAATCCATGCTGACTTGGACCTATCATGTCACCTCTTTCCAAATGCGCTGCTATGACACCCTTAATAATTGATTCCATCATTTTACCCACTACCGATGTCAGGCTGACCGGTCTATAATTCCCTGTTTTCTCTCTCCCTCCTTTTTTAAAAAGTGGGGTTACATTGGCTACCCTCCACTCCATAGGAACTGATCCAGAGTCAATGGAATGTTGGAAAATGACTGTCAATGCATCTGCTATTTCCAAGGCCACCTCCTTAAGTACTCTGGGATGCAGTCCACCAGGCCCTGGGGATTTATCGGCCTTCAATCCCATCAATTTCCCCAACACAATTTCCCGATTAATAAGGATTTCCCTCAGTTCCTCCTCCTTACTAGACCCTCTGACCCCTTTTATATCCGGAAGGTTGTTAGTGTCCTCCTTAGTGAATACCGAACCAAAGTATTTGTTCAATTGGTCCGCCATTTCTTTGTTCCCTGTTATGACTTCCCCTGATTCTGACTGCAGGGGACCTACATTTGTCTTTACTAACCTTTTTCTCTTTACATATCTACAGAAACTTTTGCAGTCCGTCTTAATGTTCCCTGCAAGCTTCTTCTCGTACTCCATTTTTCCTGCCCTAATCAAACCCTTTGTCCTCCTCTGCTGAGTTCTAAATTTCTCCCAGTCTCCGGGTTCGCTGCTATTTCTGGCCAATTTGTATGCCACTTCTTTGGCTTTAATACTATCCCTGATTTCCCTTGATAGCCACGGTTGAGCCACCTTCCCTTTTTTATTTTTACGCCAGACAGGAATGTACAATTGTTGTAGTTCATCCATGCGGTCTCTAAATGTCTGCCATTGCCCATCCTTAAGTATCATTCGCCAATCTATCCTAGCCAATTCACGCCTCATACCTTCAAAGTTAGCCTTCTTTAAGTTCTGGACCATGGTCTCTGAATTAACTGTTTCATTCTCCATCCTAATGCAGAATTCCACCATATTATGGTCACTCTTCCCCAAGGGGCCTCGCACAACGAGATTGCTAATTAATCCTCTCTCATTACACAACACCCAGTCTAAGATGGCCTACCCCCTAGTTGGTTCCTCGACATATTGGTCTAGAAAACCATCCCTTATGCACTCCAGGAAATCCTCCTCCACCGTATTGCTTCCAGTTTGGTTAGCCCAATCTATGTGCATATTAAAGTCACCCATTATAACTGCTGCACCCTTATTGCATGCACCCCTAATTTCCTGTTTGATGCCCTCCCCAACATCACTACTACTGTTTGGAGGTCTGTACACAACTCCCACTAACGTTTTTTGCCCTTTGGTGTTCTGCAGCTCTACCCATATAGATTCCACATCATCCAAGCTAATGCCCTTCTTAACTATTGCATTAATCTCCTCTTTAACCAGCAATGCTACCCCACCTCCTTTTCCTTTTATTCTATCCTTCCTGAATGTTGAATACCCCTGGATGTTGAGTTCCCAGCCCTGATCATCCTGGAGCCACGTCTCCGTAATCCCAATCACATCATATTTGTTAACATCTATTTGCACAGTTAATTCATCCACCTTATTATGGATACTCCTTGCATTAAGACACAAAGCCTTCAGGCTTGTTTTTTTAACACCCTTTGTCCTTTTGGAATTTTGTTGTACAGTGGCCCTTTTTGTTCTTTGCCTTGGGTTTCTCTGCCCTCCACTTTTCCTCATCTCCTTTCTGTCTTTTGCTTTTGTCTCCTTTTTGTCTCCCTCTGTCTCCCTGCATTGGTTCTCATCCCCCTGCCATATTAGTTTAACTCCTCCCCAACAGCACTAGCAAACACTCCCTCTAGGACATTGGTTCCGGTCCTGCCCAGGTGCAGACCGTCCGGTTTGTACTGGTCCTACCTCCCCCAGAACCAGTTCCAATGCCCCAGGAATTTGAATCCCTCCCTGCTGCACCACTGCTCAAGCCACGTATTCATCTGCGCTATCCTGCGATTCCTACTCTGACTAGCACGTGGCACTGGTAGCAATCCCAAGATTATTACTTTTGAGGTCCTACTTTTAAATTTAGCTCCTAGCTCCTTAAATTCGTTTCGTAGGACCTCATCCCTTTTTTTACCTCTGTTGTTGGTACCAATGTGCACCATGACAACTGGCTGTTCTCCCTCCCTTTTTAGAATATCCTGTACCCGCTCCGAGACATCCTTGACCCTTGCACCAGGGAGGCAACATACCATCCTGGAGTCTCGGTTGCGGCCGCAGAAACACCTATCTATTCCCCTCACAATTGAATCCCCTATCACTATCGCTCTCCCACTCTTTTTCCTGCCCTCCTGTGCAACAGAGCCAGCCACGGTGCCATGAACTTGGCTGCTGCTGCCCTCCTCTGATGAGTCATCCCCCTCAACAGTACTCAAAGCAATGTATCTGTTTTGCAGGGGGATGACCACAGGGGACCCCTGTACTACCTTCCTTGCACTGCTCTTCCTGCTGGTCTTCCACTCCCTCGCTGGCTGTTCACTCTTGACCTGCGGTACGACCAACTCGCTACACGTGCTACTCACGTCATTCTCAGCATCGTGGATGCTCCAGAATGAATCCACCCTCAGCTCCAACTCCACAACGCCGTCCGTCAGGAGCTGGAGGCGGATACAGTTCCCGCACACGTAGTCGTCAGGGACACTGGAGTCATCTCTGAGTTCCCACATGGTACAGGAGGAGCATAACACGTGACCGAGCTGTCCTGCCATGACTTAACCCTTAGATAGGCAACAACAATGCTAAAGTTTACTCACTGTTATAGAAGAGAAAAAAGAAAAACGAAAAACTACCCACCAATCACCAACCATTCACTTACCCCCTTGGATGTGACATCATCTTTCTGTTTCTTTCTACTTCTTTTTTGCCTTCTCCCTGTAGCTGCACAAGTACGCTTTTTATAGGCCTCTCCACGCACCTCCGACGCTGCTCCCGACTGCCGCCGACACTGGGTCCCAGACTCCCTGCTGTGCTTTTTATAGGCCTCTCCACGCACCTCCGACGCTGCTCCCGACTGCTGCCGACACTGGGCCCCGGACTCCCTGCTGTGCCTTTTATAGGCCTCTCCAAGCATCTCCTTGACGCTGCTCCCGACTGCCGCCGACACTGGGCCCCGGACTCACTGCTGTGCCTTTTATAGGCCTCTCCACGCACCTCCAACGCTGCTCCTGACTGCCGCCGACACTGGGCCCCGGACTCACTGCTGTGCCTTTTATAGGCCTCTCCACGCACCTCCTCGACGCTGCTCCCGACTGCCGCCGACGCTGGGCCCCGGACTCACTGCTGTGCCTTTTATAGGCCTCTCCACGCACCTCCTCGACGCTGCTCCCGACTGCCGCCGACGCTGGGCCCCGGACTCACCGCTGTGCCTTTTATAGGCCTCTCCACGCATCTCCTCGACGCTGCTCCCGACTGCCGCCGACGCTCAGTCAGATACGCAAACTGTATGACATGTGGCTTATGGCCAACTCCTTATCTGTAAGGCCCCAGCTGCTTGTCCACAAAGCATGAGATCTCGAGGCACCGACCGCCTCATAACAAGCTGGAGTGCGTCCCAAGGTCGCTTCCATCTCTCTCTATAGCAACAACATTCTACGGGGCATGGGACAGAGACATACTATAAATGTCTAAATATCATAATTAACAGTATGTGATTAACTCCATACAATACAATCCACCCTTGATATTTAGATATTCTAAGTAATATAATCAAGTTGAAGGCGTAATGCATCAGTTACACGTTGAGTATGCGCAAGCAACGCCCTCAATCTACACCTAAGAATACATACAAGCAGTAATAACGCGACGAGTAAAACAACGATAGGATGTATTAACAGCTTCAAAGCGGCGGATGTTTTTGGGGACCATCTGTAAGAGATGTCCCACCAATACAATCTACCCTTGATTGTCTTGCGTACGATCAGTATTAGCTAACTGCCACACTATACAGCTATGCTGTGTTTGAGGATGGAAATAGCACAGTCACAGATAACGAGACACAGAGACTTGCCAGCACGAGTTGGTAAGTCGCCATTTTGGGCAGAATTCCTGTAGGAGGAAGCATAAGTATATTAATTTCAGCCTCGTTTAGTCAATTTATCCTTGTCAACACAGAGAGGAATATCTTGACCAGTCAGGGGCACCCAATAAGTGTTTCCTTCTCCTTTCACTAAGATTGCCCCTGTTTGTAAGGTTTTCTGGGGGTACTGCACCCACACTTTTCCTCCTTCACAAAAGTCCTGAGTCTGATTTTCTTTTTCAATAGCAGGGATACTAACTTTGCCTAACATGTGGCTTATGGGAGTCCCCCTCCCCCCCCCCCCCCACCATCAATGGTCGGTGATTCAGATTGCGCACTGCTTGTGGTAAGACCTTTAACCACCCTTGCAATGTGTTAGTGGGAGTTAATATTTTAATCTGTTGCTTAAGTAGTCCATTCATGCGTTCTATTAACCCTGCAGCTTGTGGATAGTAAGGTATGTGAGACATCCAATAGATCCCGTTGTCTACCGCCCACTGTTGCACTGTTTGACCTGTGAAGTGCGACACATTATCAGATTGTACTTCTGCTGGCTCACCGTAGTATGTAATTAAATTCTCCAGTCCTTTAATCGTACTTTGTTGATTCGCTTTAGTCACTGGATAAGCTTTCAAAAGCCCAGAATAGGTATCAACAGCAGTGAGCAAATATTGGAACCGTTGTTGCAATGGTAAAGGTCCTACATAATCAACTTGCCATTTTGTTTGGTTGAGTCCCTCTCTTAATATGGGCACCGGGTTGTCGTTGTAGGGGAAAATGCTTCATCTTTTGACAAATTTCACAGGTGTTTATGATCTGTTTAACACTGTCTGTAGTCAAATGTAATCCCCTATTTTGTGCCCATTGTATCGTAACCTGAATGCCCAAATGTCCAGATTTTTGGTGGGGCCACTTGCCTATGCCATATTCTTCCTCTTCCGCCTCTTCGACAGCCTGTACCCGGGCTATATTATCAATGGTGTTATTATATTCAGGGGTCTTTGAAGTGTTTTTCATGTGAGCATCCACATGATATACAGTTATTTTCATCTTCTGGGCTTTGGACCATATTTGTTCCCATAGGTGCTTTCCCAACAAGTCTTTCCCAGTTATGTTCATGCCAGTTTCGCATCCAGCTCGCCATGTCATTGGCAACCAACCATGAGTCAGTATACATGTGTACTTGTTGCTGTTCCTCTTCTAACGCAAGGACTACAGCTGCTAGTTCTGCTAGCTGGCTAGAGCCTCCATGCCCTCATCATGCACAATTGTCTGGGCTTTTGGATGGAAGGCAGCGGCTCGCCATCGCTGAAGGCCGTTTTGCCAGACCACTGAGCCATCTGTGAACCAGGCATGGCTACGCTCTTCAGGTGTTAACTGTTCAAAAGACACGCCCCAGGAGATGGTGACTCTTGGGTTAAACTGACAGACGACTGCGTAAGTTCACTCTCAGTTGTTTGTGGGTATTCAGCCACATGCTCATGTAGTTGGGTGATTCCTTCTTTTCCTTTACTTGCTCTGTCTGCGATATACCATTTCCAGTGCACTATGGAACTTTGCTGCGCTCGCCCGACCTTGTGTGTCTCATTTTCTGAGAGAACCCAGGATAATATGGGTAGGTCTGGTCTTAAACTGACTTTGTCGTCCCCTGTCTGTCCTTCTGTTTCTGTTAGGGCCCAATAACATGCTAATAATTATTTCTCAAATGGAGTGTAAAGAGTAGCAGCATCTGTCAATTTTCTAGACCAGAACCCTAACGGTATACGAGTGCCATGCTGAACCTGCCACAAACTCCATACTGCAGTATCATTGGTAACGGATACCTGCAGCTCAAAAGGCTGTTCAGGCACTCGTGGGGCTAGGGGTAAAGCTTGAGCTACGGCTTCTTTGGCTGCATCAAAGACCACCTGTTGTTCCTTTCCCCACTCGAAGTGGGCCTTTTTTCGTGTTACGGCATACAGCGGTTTTAACAACACCGTGAGGTGAGGTATGTGTCTCCTCCAGTAACCCAATAGTCCCACGAACCGTTGTGTCTCAGTTTTATTCGTGGGGGGTGGCCATTTCTTGAATTTTATTCTTCATAGGCTCGGGTATGATGCGCTCACCCCGAGACCATTGGATCCCCAGAAACTGGACAGTCTGGCTAGGGCCCTGCACCTTCTTCGGATTTATCTCCCAGCTCCTGTCTCGCATGTGTTGGACTAAAGTAGCTAGGGCTTCTGACACCACTGCCTCGGTGGGACCCCTTATTAGTACATCATCGATGTAGTGTGCCAGTGAGACATTAGGAGCCAATGTGCACATGTCCAGGTCCCGGGCCACCAATCTGTGGCATAGGGTAGGGCTATGTAGGTAACCTTGAGGTAGGCGTTTAAACGTGTATTGCCTCCCTTCCCAAGTGAATGCAAACTGATCCTGGGATTCTTCCGCTATTGGAATGGAGAAAAAGGCATTGACCAGGTCGATTACCGCATACCACTCCGCACCTTCTTCAGACAGCCGCTCTGTTATAGTTACTACATCTGGGACAGCGGTTGCCAGGGGAGGGGCAAATTTGTTCAGTTGTCGGTAGTCCACAGTCATCCTCCAACTTTTGTCGGGTTTCTGCACAGGCCAAACAGGGCTATTGTAGGGGTACACCGCATGTCTAATGATACCCGCCTCCAAGAGCCCTTGTATGGTTTCCCCTATTTCTTTGTGTCCCCCAGGTATTCGGTACTGTTTCATGAGAATCGCCCGAACGAGGTGTTGTGTGTGGTTCCCTTTAAAAGGTCTATCCCAATAATATGTTCCTTTACTGCCGATATTAAGACCATTATCCAGCGTGGAGGCCCATTTCCCAATGCCATTCTGATAGTTGTTCGGACAGCGGAAGTTTCTGCCCCTCCGAACCCATTAATCATCATACGGGTCCCTGTGTGTTTCCTAGGATTTCCATGGATAATAGTAACTTCTGTCCCTATGTCTAGTAAAGCCACATCTCTTTGTATGTCCCCCCCCCCTCCCCCCACCAATGTATCGTAATCGGAATGTGTGGCCTCAGATCCCCGGGAGCTTGGGTTGATGTGGTTCTAACGGGGGGTACTCCCGGGTCCCAGCCATACTCTTAGTCGAGGGGATTACTAGCCTTCCACAGCTCTTTTACGTTGGGGTATAGGCTAGCGGGAGGTGGTTTCTCCTCTTCCGCAGGCTTATCGGTATCTGACTTAGTCTCCCTTACCTCCCTCCTTTCACTCTTCCCTGTTCCCGGGACGCAGTGTTGCTTCCACATAGAATACATCGCTCCTGTTGGGATTCCATCAATTTTTTCCTTGGGGACCCCTGCCTTCAGTAAAGCCGCGAACATGTCCCTCTGTGTAACTCTTTTTTTTGTCTTTCCTGTCCCTGTACCTTTCCCAGAGGTCGAACCTTGTCACTGGTCCCGAACCCCCTCTACATTAGCCGTTCTCGACTATTGCATACTATCTTCTGCATCCTCTAACTGTTCTAACAATAGGCAGGCGTGCCCCACTCGCTGCCCTTGGGCTGGTCCCAATAATGTGAGTAGCGCACCCCTCATCAAAGGAGGGCCACTCTTCATCAGCCTGCCCCGCATTCCTGCCGTAAAGAGCTTCTGATCTGGCCCCCATATGGTTGGTGATATATTCCTCCCTGTGTTGCTATGTTGCGCAACTGTATCGCACCCTCCGCCATAGTATTCCAAGGTTTTACCTCCCCTTCCCAATCAACAGCAGAGGGATATTTTTGACGGACCCCTGTAGTAACCGTGTCCCATAGTGAACTTGTGCCCTGGACATTCCGTAGCACTGCTGTGATAAGCAGGTCCATAGTCATAGTCCCCATTTTTGTTAACTCTTCGGGGTTAAGTATTATGCCTGATGCTTCCTGGTCCCAAATCCGGGTTAGCCATTCTGACAATGATTCGCCGGGTTTTTGGCGAAATCGAGACCCTATTTCTTGTAACTCACTAGTGGTGAAGTCACGCACCCCTCTAGTGGTTACCAGCTGTTCCCCATCTTGCTGTTTTGTCTTATTTGTCATAAGAGGTCTAAGCTTTCATGCTCGGAGCGCATGGGGGCGGGTTTTTAATTTCCTCCCGTTTCCCCCCCCGCCCCCCCCTCCATCTGTCCACTCATATTCTGAGTCACAGGAATACCAGATATTTTTGGTGCACACTCCACAATTTTTTCCAGCTTATATACATTCCCCACATGATTCTGCATTGGCTTTTAAACACTCACTGGGACCTGATTAGAAACATAGAAAATAGGTGCAGGAGTAGGCCATTCGGCCCTTCGAGCCTGCACCACCATTCAATGAGTTCATGGCTGAACATGCAACTTCAGTACCCCATTCCTGCTTTCTCACCATACCCCTTGATCCCCCTAGTAGTAAGGACTACATCTAACTCCCTTTTGAATATATTTAGTGAATTGGCCTCAACAACTTTCTGTGATAGAGAATTCCACAGGTTCACCACTCTCTGGGTGAAGAAGCCTCTCCTCATCTCGGTCCTAAATGGCTTATCCCTTATCCTTAGACTGTGACCCCTGGTTCTTGACTTCCCCAACATTAATAAGAACATAAGAACATAAGAATTAGGAACAGAAGTAGGCCATCTAGCCCCTCGAGCCTGCTCCGCCATTCAACAAGCTCATGGCTGATCTGGCTGTGGACTCAGCTCCACTTATCCGCCCGCTCCCCGTAACCCTTAATTTCCTTATTGGTTAAAAATCTATCTATCTGTGACTTGAATACATTCAATGAGCTAGCCTCAACTGCTTCCTTGGGCAGAGAATTCCACAGATTCACAACCCTCTGGCAGAAGAAATTCCTTCTCAACTCGGTTTTAAATTGGCTCCCCTGTATTATGAGGCTGTGCCCCCTAGTTCTAGTCTCCCCGACCAGTGGAAACAACTTCTCTGCCTCCATCCTGTCTATCCCTTTCATTATTTTAAATGTTTCCATAAGATCAGCCCTCATCCTTCTGAACTCCAACGAGTAAAGACCCAGTCTACCCAATCTATCATCATAAGGTAACCCCCTCATCTCCGGAATCAGACTAGTGAATCGTCTCTGTACCCCCTCCAAAGCTAGTATATCCTTCCTTAAGTAAGGTGACCAAAACTGCACGCAGTACTCCAGGTGCGGCCTCACCAATACCCTGTACAGTTGCAGCAGGACCTCCTTGCTTTTGTACTCCATCCCTCTCGCAATGAAGGCCAACATTCCATTCGCCTTCCTGATTACCTGCTGCACCTGCAAACTAACTTTTAGTGATTCATGCACAAGGACCCCCAGGTCCCTCTGCACCTCAGCATGTTGTAATTTCTCCTCATTCAAATAATATTCCCTTTTACTGTTTTTTTTTCCCAAGGTGGATGACCTCACATTTTCCAACATTGTATTCCATCTGCCAAACCTTAGCCCATTCGCTTAACCTATCTAAATCTCTCTGCAGCCTCTCTATGTCCTCTACACAACCCGCTTTCCCACTAATCTTTGTGTCATCTGCAAATTTTGTTACACTACACTCTGTCCCCTCTTCCAGGTCATCTATGTATATTGTAAACAGTTGTGGTCCCAGCACCGATCCCTGTGGCACACCACTAACCACCGATTTCCAACCCGAAAAGGACCCATTTATCCCGACTCTCTGCTTTCTGTTCGCCAGCCAATTCTCTATCCATGCTAATACATTTCCTCTGACTCCGTGTACCTTTATCTTCTGCAGTAACCTTTTGTGTGGCACCTTATCAAATGCCTTTTGGAAATCTAAATACACCACATCCATCGGTACACCTCTATCCACTATGCTCGTTATATCCTCAAAGAATTCCAGTAAATTAGTTAAACATGATTTCCCCTTCATGAATCCATGTTGCGTCTGCTTGATTGCACTATTCCTATCTAGATGTCCCGCTATTTCTTCCTTAATGATAGCTTCAAGCATTTTCCCCACTACAGATGTTAAACTAACCGGCCTATAGTTACCTGCCTTTTGTCTGCCCCCTTTTTTAAACAGAGGTGTTACATTAGCTGCTTTCCAATCCGATAGTACCTCCCCAGAGTTCAGAGAATTTTGGTAGATTATAACGAATGCATCTGCTATAACTTCCGCCATCTCTTTTAATACCCTGGGATGCATTTCATCAGGACCAGGGGACTTGTCTACCTTGAGTCCCATTAGCTTGTCCAGCATTACCTCCCTAGTGATAGCGATTGTCTCAAGGTCCTCCCTTCCCACATTCCCGTGACCAGCAATTTTTGGCATGATTGAGCAAGTACAAACCACATGCAGCAGCAAATCAGTGCAGTACAAAGGATATATTTCAAATCCATCTGTAATTTCCATGGTCTGGCTTTCTTTTTATTTTGTACTGTCGCTAGATGGCATATTAAAGTTTCTGATTGTTCATTGACCTTGTCCGCCCGCTCTTGTGCAGTGCGGACTGCTTCAGTCAGGGTCGAGTGTTGACTTTCCAAAACCTTAACAGCTGTTTTTAACTGTAGGTTTTCTGCCTCACTTTCCACATCGCCCTTAAGGCTGTCAACAAAATCCATCCCATTTGTGGGGGACTATTTTTCTCCTGTGGGAAGCCCACTTCCTCCAGGAGAGACAGTACCACGTGGCGTACGGCTCTATCTTTGTTCTGTTCCAATAACGGCGTATCCCCATGTTGCGGGGGTCCAAACCGGGCTAGCACCTTGGCAAGAGAGCCAAAACCCTCATCCCTCGTACCCCACCCTGGTATTCTATACTTCTCTCCCGCAGGAGGAGAATGCTTCTTGTCTTTTCTCTTAAACATTTTACCAGATCCTGTTCGTAACGCCAAAATGTTTTGAATCGATAATAATAGACCCAGGTTCGGGATCTGGATGAATGTTAAATAAGAGACAAGACAAATGAAGTAAAGAATAAAACACCATTTTCTAAGAGAAAAGAAACATATTAATACAGTTTATGAAGAAAAGGGAAGTATGATAAGATGCAACAAAGCTCACGGCCATCAGCCCGTCGGGAACTCCACAACTACGGCTGGTCTGGAGCCTTGGGGGTCCCGGCACCGCTCGCGAATCACGGCCCAAGGTGAAGTTCGAAGAGCTACGGGATAGTGCCACTCCTTTATACTATTAAACAAACATACAATTGAACAAAACATGGGTGCATGTGGCTTATGGCCAACTCCTAATCTGTAAGGCCCCAGCTACTTGTCCACAAAGCATGAGATCTCGAGGCGCCGACCGTCTCACAACAAGCTGATGTGCGTCCCAAGGTCACTTCCATCTCTCTCTATAGCAACAACATTCTATGGGGCATGGGGCAAAGACATACTGTAAATGTCTAAATATCATAATTAACAGTATGTGATTAACCCCATCCAATACATAGGTTCAAGTGGATTAATTTCAGTTCATAGCCAACATGAATCCATAATCAAGAAAACTACCCACTCTGGCTGATGTTGACAAAGGAAAGGTTGCGCTAGTGAAGGAAGGGCAGTCTGGGGTCAGGCAGTGACACATACATATTTTATGATGTCACTAAGCACAATATGTGGTAAAATTCCCCAGAACGAACCTTCCTTATCTTGATGAGCACAGAGAAAAAAGGAAAAGAAAATAGATGTCAACTAAAATGGAAATCAGACAGCACTGCAAAATAAGCTTCCTTTTGTGAAATACTTCTAAAGCTGTTTGATACGCTTCAAGTTTCTGATAAAAGCATTATCTTTTGCTACTTAATGTCTTTGTATTCTAACTCAGGTTGCCGTGAGCCATCTCTGACTATAATGCAGATTTCTTTCAGAAAATAACATTTTGATGTACGGTATATGAGTAATTTGAGACATGACGTGCTTGGGCGGAATAGGTGACCTCGGACCTACAGTTCCCAAACTCCACCACTGGGACTTTCCCGGCATCATGTCTCGGTCTGTTGTAGAGTAATCGATAGAGATTGGTTGCTATGATTAGTCAATAACTCTATTATCATTGTATCGTGGGACTACCAGGAAGGTAGAAGGTGAACTAGATGGCTTTTTACACCTAGCAATTCCAATGTTCCTATAATGTCAAGCTCTTATTGGTCTATCAAATAGGTTTCAAACAATAATTATTGGCCAGACGGTAAGTGCATATTCAAAGAAATTAATTGGCATTTCTAAAGTTATATCACATTTTTTTAAAGGGGTCAGTGTGCCATTAATTACCGGCATTAACCAACGGAGAAAGAGGCTTCGAACTAATTAAAGCAGCTATAAGCACCTCCTGTTTAATTAAGCTATTAATCCCTTATTTCAGCATAGAATATTTATATTTTGGCACTGTTGCCTGATTATATACATTATAAAGGATGTCCCCCAACATTTTTCACCAGCAATTAGTGAACTCTCAATGTGGGGAATGTAAAATAGATTCCAAGTACTCTGAGGCGTCCTTGTCTCTTGTGAGTTTTACTGTTAAGTACAGATCAATTATCTACTGAAAAGTGGGAGATCAATCTCTTTAGACAACACTGTCAACGCAATTCTCAAATGCAGTCTGGAGACTGCACAAATGGCTCCGGGGTTATTATGGAGTAGCAGAGCAAGCTTGCTTTCCCACAATTCTCTCAATTTTTAGTGTTCACATGGATTGATTGAGAGTTATTTGGTTGGATTAAGGAGTAAGTTATTTGATTGGATCATGGAGACAGTTCTTTGGTTGGATTGAGAATAGAGTTATTCAGTTGAATTCGGAAGAATCTTTCTGTGGATTCAGATTGAACATTATTTAGTTGGAAAAGGGCGAGTTCTCCCAACATAGGATCCCAAGATGGTTTGGGATGATTCAATTGCAAAACTTACTTAATTGGGATGTAATCAGCCAAAGCTGTTGGGTTATTTTTGGCACCTGCTCACTCTACTTATTGCACTGGTGCGGGGCAATTGCCATCACCAATTTAGAGGTAAGCATGTGCCCCCTTCTTAAAGGTGCACAGCTAATAAAGACTGTAAATTCACCAAAATTAAAAGGAAACTTAACAAATTAAATTAGAATTCTATTTTCTGGGATGAATATGCAATGCAGTCCTTCCGGACCCCACCGGTGGCTGAAGGCCTGAAGCCTGCACTGCTCATTACTAATTGTACTGGCTCTTTTTTCACCCCCTCATCCTGGTCTTTATTTTCAATCCTACCACACATATGAGTCTGGAAGAGGAAAGCTGCCTCTCCCTCTGCATCTTGCTCAAGAAAATGTTTTTGATTTCCCTTTCAGTCACCAAGATTATTGGTTTCACCGAACTAAGCACAGATTGACTTCAGAAATTCCGTTCATTTATTCATCCTGGAGAAGAGTTAATCCCATGTATTGCTGTCCCTCATCACAAAAGTTGTTTGTTAAGGGCAGAACGTTCGACATGGTTTCAGTCAGGAACAGGAGGGAAGACAAATGTCTCCCTTGTGTCTGAATTATAATGGACACTATATAAAGTTGGAGTTTCTGCTTTCAGACAGCTAACATGTCAGTGTTGTTAGAGAGACCTTTCCACAAAATGGAGCAGTTTGCCATGTATTGTAAGCAATTGATTCCTTTAAATAGTATTGTGATATTGGTAAATGCCGGTGTAGCGGGAGCTCTGAGAAATTTCCAGGTTCTGTACAGTTGGCTGATTGCTTCTCCTTTAGAGTGCAGGTAGGGCATCTTCCTGTTTACATGGCATTATTGGGCTCATTTCCCTCTAGCTTTAGATCGGTAGCTATATGAATTGCCGTTGAGGGTTCCCCTGCAGGATAGGAGATTGCTCTTGCCATGTAGTGTAGTTAGGGCAGGGTTCCAGTCCCGGCAGGCCGGGGCCATCAGAGGGAGCAGCGTGCGGCAGCATACCACTGCAGGAGGGCGACGGCTGTGAAGTCAGGTCGCTGATTGCAGTGCGGGCAGGCTCAGCAGGAGGGGCGAAGGAGCGGCAAGTTTGTAGAAGGAAGTGACCGGGGCCCAGGAGAGGCACGGGCCAGCCCACACTGCGATATGTGTGCGCACTCGGTCCGTGCAGCAGAGCTGGTCTCCAGTCGTCCTGGTTAATCCTTGCCACTGGACCAAGACCAAGCTCTGTCAAGCCCGTGTGGTGGCTGGTGTGCCATGGCCACCCCACGTTAAAAAAATCCATGCACAGGCATCTTCCACCCTTCAGGATGTAGTTCGGGATCTGAAATATTAGCTCCTTCATTGAAACACCTGTGAACTCACCCTTTTTGGCGTGGAAGCAAGTCATCCTCGCTTTGAGGGACTGCCTATGATGATGAGTTAAGGTGGGGTTCCCCTGCAGGATAGAAGATTGCTTTCTCCATGTAGTGTAGTTAGGGTAGGGTTCTCCTGCAGAATAGGAGATTGCTCTCTCCATGTAGTGTAGTTAGGGTAGGGTTCTCCTGCAGAATAGGAGATTGCTCTCTCCATGTAGTTGTTAAATTCGGTGATGCCGCTAGGGTGGGTGGGGACACATCACTGTTCTTACACAGCAACATTTGTGTAATCTTTCACACGGTGAGAGATAAGGTTCTTTCAAATATGTTTGCTGTCTTCTGTCCTGTAGCGTGGGAGATTGCTCTCTCTAAAAAGAATCTGAAAAGAATGGCCTAATTATTTTTGCACTAGCCATTTTGTACCATGATAAGATTAGGTCCTTCCTACAACATAGAAGATATTCCACTTTATGGGGCTGCCACTTGAAGGCACACACATCTCTCCACAACCACCCACCCCGAAATAACCTTCCCTCCTGTGGCCCCCTCCTGGTGCCTCACTCTAATGACATAAATGAGATCAGGAAATGATTACAAATACAAACCTGCTTTCTACTATCCCAAGTCAAATAACAGTAATAGTGCTGTGCTGCTTCTGGTAACCATGTGCGTGAGCTTAGGACCTTGCAAAAAATAAAACTGCCTTTTGTTGTCCTTATTACATACCAAATATCAGATATGAATTGTCCTCAACTCCTTACTATTGGCATAACTTTTCCATCTAAACTATTGAAAAAACACACAGTATCAGAAATTTACAGCACAGGTGGCCATTCGGCCCATCGCTTCCTATCCGGCCTAATCCCACTTTCCATCATCAGGTCCGTAGCCCTGTAGGTTACGGCACTTCAAGTGCACATCCAAATACTTTTTAATGTGATGAGGGTTCTGCCTCTACCACCCTTTCGGGCAGTGAGTTCCAGACTCTCCCCCACAACTCCCCTTTAATCCTTCCACCAATTATTTCAATACCATGCCCCCTGGTTGTTGACCTCTCTGCTGAGGAAAGAAGTATAGAGGTGCAGCTTCAGCAGTTTATACCATCATTTAACAACCTTCTGAAACACTACTGTTTTGTTATAAGTGTTGGCAAAAGGTCAACTATAAGCAATTGAGCACTTTACCTGCACATTCTCAGTGAAGTGCTTACCATTTGCAAAGGCAACATCTCAGTGGTCAAAGAACAGAGGATGTGGTGTTGAATTCTGTATTGAAAAATAAGATTTTATTCAGGCTCATATTTTTCTACTGGATCCTAATAAGCACCAATTTCCTGCAGCCGCTTTTTACACTGGGCTTTTACTGCTATAAGGCCAAATGACCTCTGGTTACCTTCTATTTTATACATTCTTTTAGAATGGAAGCAAGTCTTCCTCAATTCCGAGGGACTGCCTATGATGATGATATACATTCTAAATCTCTACAATTGAAGTTACCTTTTAACATATTATTTTACACTTCATTTTCAATGACATAATAGAAAGGTAGTTAAGTACTTTTTAGCAGATCATTTTGAGATATTAAAGGAAAGATGCCAGTCTAAGTAATGCAATTGAGGCGCCTGTAAAACAAAACCATTTGGATTACGTTTCACTGCTCCAAGAAGCACGATTGGGAGTGTTATCGAATGGGTATTGTGTAAATTCCGACAGCCAAGGCATCCATCGTGCTCTAATGTACCCTGGCATTTATCATATAAGAACAGAAACAGGAGTAGATCATGGCTGATCTGATCATGGACTCAGCTCCACTTCTCTGCCCTCTCCCCATAACTCCTTATTCCCTTACCCGTTTAAGAAATTGTCTATTTCTGTCTTAAATTTATTCAATGTCCCAGCTTCTACAGCTCTCTGAGGTGGTGAATTCCACAGATTTACAACCCCCTCAGAGAAGAAATTTGTCCTCGTCTCAGTTTTAAATGGGCGGCCCCTTATTCTAAGATCATGCCCTCTAGTACTAGTCTCTCCCAACAGTGGAAACATCCTCTCTGCATCCACCTTGTCAAGCCCACTCATAATCTTATACGTTTTGATAAGATCACCTCTCATTCTTCTGAATTCCAATGAGCAGAGGCCCAACCTACTCAACCTTTCCTCATAAGTCAACCCCCTCATCTCCGGAATCAACCTAGTGAACCTTCTCTGAACTGCCTCCAAAGCAAATATAACCTTTCATAAATATGGAAACCAAAACTGCACACAGTATTCCAGGTGTGGCCTCACCAATACCCTGTATAGCTGTAGCAAGATTTCCCTGCTTTTATACTCCATCCCCTTTGCAATAAAGGCCAAGATTCCAATGGCCTTCCTGATCACTTGCTGTACCTGCATACTATCCTTTTGTGTTTCATGCACAAGTACCCCAGGTCCTGCTGTACTGCAGCACTTTGCAATCTTTCTCCATTTAAATAATAACTTGCTCTTTGATTTTTTTTCTGCCAAAGTGTATGACCTCACACTTTCCAACATTATACTCCATCTGCCAAATTTTTGCCCACTCATTAGCCTGTCTATGTCCTTTTGCAGAATTTTTGTGTCCTCCTCACACATTGCTTTTCCTCCCATCTTTGTATTGTCAGAAAACTTGGCTACGTTACACTCAGTCCCTTCTTCCAAGTCGTTAATATAGATTGTAAATAGTTGGGCTCCCTGCACTGATCCCTGCGGCATCCCACAAGTTACTGGTTGCCAATCTGAGAATGAACCATTTATCCCGATTCTCTGTTTTCTGTTAGTTAGCCAATCCTCTATCCATGCTAATATATTACCCCCAACCCCGTGTGCGGTAACCTTTTATGTGGCACTTTGTCAAATGCCTTCTGGAAGTCCAAATACACCACATCCACCGGTTCCCCTTTCTCCACCCTGTTCGCTACATCTTCAAAGATGTCAAACATAAATCCATGCTGACTTTGCCTGTTCGAATTTTGCTTTTCCAAATGTCCTGCTACTGCTTCTTTAATAATGGATTCCAACATTTTCCCAACCACAGATGTTAGGCTAACTGGTCTATAGTTTCCTGTTTTCTGTCTGCCTCTTTTTTTAAATAGGGGTGTTACTTTTGTAGTTTTCCAATCTGCTATGCCCGGCCTGTCAACTACTACCACTACTCCTGCTTCAGCTAGTCTTGCAAATCAAATTTCAGTCACTGTACATCTGTAAGAAAAAACAGGTCTTTCTGTTCAACAGACAAGAGCAAATTTGATGTTAGCTCCATTGACAAAAGTAGCAGTGGGGGTTGAACGGAGGCCTGTGACATTAGATGTTTATTGTACCACAGGTGTTTCCAAGACTGCAGCCAGTCGCACCTGGAGGGAGACAACGCGCATCACACAATGGGGAATATTAAAACTCCTTCTCTGACATACAAGTCCCCATTACAATCAACTAAAAGTCAAACTATTTTTCGTTTAACCTATTTCCATTCTTGCTTTGGCAACCGAATAAGCAGTTAGTTGAAGAGTAATGGGAAGGAAAGACTTAATTTAGTTTGAGTAATAAAACCTTCCTCACTCTTAGAATAAACTTGGAATATTACCATTTACTGTTGTGGATCCTCTATGGATAATGTACAAGAGTTATAAAACTGTAATCGAGGTTCCAATATCACAAACCACAAGTATTTTACTGATTAACAAAATAACAGATGAAGTATCTACTGCTGTAAATATGTACCGCCAATTTCCTTAAAATAATATTTTACTATTGTTACCCAAGCCTCATTGTGCTGAGTTTTATTTTATCATTTCAGTTGAAACAGCTAATGTCATCAGAAGAATATAATCATCTGTGATAACAACATCATTGGAAAATTATATAGCTATGTGTAAAATGCTAAATGTTGTAAAAGGCTAAATGTCTATTTTGCACTAGATTGCAGAAGATTCTCAATGCAGTACATGCAATCTGTGTTCTGGAAATAAAGGCAATTTGAGTTTATAATGCACAGCAATGAGACAGAGTGCACTGCTGTCAACACAGAATACTGTGAGACCTTTAATGACAATTGGTAAACGTACATATATAGTGCCATTAACAGATTGCAATGTACATGAAACAGAATACCACAGTATGGTATAAGGTTTTGTAAACACTGATTTTTACGAGTTGATGTAATTTAAAACTGCACAATTTTGTCATGAACCAGTTGTCAATTTCAAGAACGTTCAGTTGCTGCCTGTTGGCTGCCTTAGCTTTGAGCTATATATTAGGGAATTGAGGGAGGGGGGGGGGGAGGAATCAGCGAGAATTGCCACTGTAAATCACTATCCAGTAATCTTTGATGGATGTCATGAGTATGAAAGGTGGGTAATGACACTCAGACTTGGTCGTGATCGAATAACGTATTCACATTCACTGCCATGGCTCTTGTATCAAGAATGGTGCATAGGTGGGTGGAGTGGAAAGCCAGAAAGTCACGGATATCCATGGAACAGTGCTCCAACATGTTTCCTCTTCAGGAGAGGGGGAAAAGTCTAAAGAAATCCTCATGAAACAAGCCAACAGTTTGAAGGTCAATCATTTGTTGACTTGAAGTGGAAACCCAATTAAACAAAAAGCCTAATTGAGTGGCTTTTGACTGTTAAAAATAGTTTAAAGCTACCACAGCTCACAGTTTTAATTTTGAAACAAACATGAAAATATATTATAACATGAAAAAATACAATGAATAGACAATTCAGATCATTTTAACTGAACAAAAACTTTCAACTGTTCACTACCAAAATATACATTGGTCTTTGACATACAAGATCAATATTTATCAGGTTTTTTATACAATTTGACATCAGCCAAACATATTGTACACTTTGACCATTGATAATTATAATAAGCACATAGAACAAAAGTTACCAATCAATTAGTCTTTGATTTGTACCTTAGAACTAACATAGAGGAATAACATAAAGTCTTGTCATGACAAACAAGTTCTGGTAGGATTATTGTGCACTTGACATCTTCTGTAGATAACCTCATGAATCCTACATGAAATACCTAATGCCCCAAGTAGTTTTAATAAACAGCCTTTTTATTTCTGCTTATTTATTTTTGCTGTCAACAGACAATACCTTTCTGGAAATATGCATATTCTGACTATGTTTCAGGAAGGATATTACATGTACCAGACAATGCGGCTTATTTTGTGTTAATATAATTTATGGAGTCAAGGGTTCACATATCTTTAAAATAACAAACAAATTAATGCCACCCATGGGTTCTATCCTTTTGCAATGGATGTGTTTTAATTCTGCCCAGATGTACTTCTCAGCAATCCTGTCACACAGCAACAATAGTTCTGCATGACAGTAAAACATAAATGTTTCGACTAAACAGCCTTGTGGTACAAACTTTAAAAGAAACAAAACATTCAACTGCCTCTTGAAATTATTTATTTTGTTATAATCTGTCACATAAGTATCAAATTCCAGCCTTGTTACATAAAGGATACTGCACTGGCAGAAATAGGTGGGATTACATTACAAAAAGACACTATTTTGAAGAGTTGCAAATTTTGAAGGATTTATTGTTAAATAATCCTGCAACTGATACTCTGCAACATTTCTTTTGATATTGTTACAAAATGTGGTGCAATAAATACATATTTAAACAGATAATGTCTTATTACATAGAATTTATATTTCCTTTCTATCAGCCAAATAAATGTCAATATCGCTGCTCATCAAATCACACTGCACGACATCACTGCATGTTAAATAACAATCACTGAAGGCTGCCATCCACTGCTTTCCCCATGAAACCTGTGCCAGCAAAAATGAAAAGTGGCAAGACCTTAAGTTTATGTACATGCACAATAAACATACTCGAAAGCGATAGAATATGGGCTGAGGGCCATCTGTGGCCTGCCACCTGTGTCCCACAGCTGCTCCATGCTTGACTCTGCAATATTGTCTGCACTGCATTTCACAGCTGTTCTCATTTCTTGCACTCCAGCAAAAAGGCAAATAAAAGTTTAGGAGACAGAAAGTAGAAGTGTCCTACTAAAAAAGAACTATTGGTCCCAAGATCTTTCCCCCCTCTGTAGGGAAGTAGCTATCCTCCACTTTACAACTTCCCATGCTGGAGTGATTGAAGTCAGCAGCTCATTATGTGGGCTATTTCAGGTATAAACCTGCATCCCATTACTCCGGGCTGTATCATATTGCAACCTCGACAGTGGGCCCTAGACAAAAGTTAGTGTTCACCGCTCCCCCCTCACACACACTCTGGAGTGTATTGCAAGACAGTAACATCTTGGAACTGAGATGATGACGTAAACCTCTTGTGCGGTTTAACACCTTCCAAACAGTGTTACTCCATATTCTGAATACAGGTCACCTTACACAGAATCTACTGATTTCCTACCGGGTGTTGTGAGTGAAAAGCTACAGTTACACTGCCCACTCATATCACTACTAAACAGGAGCTGGTAGAGAACCACGTGAATGCTCAAATGTGTGCAATGAGCATTGCTTACTGACCTCCAGTTGTTGGTGAGTTTTTTTTTAAACTGGTGAAAAGAACCAACTGTCTTAGCTGTTTTAATCAGTAAAAATAGAACAGTGGTGTAGCAGCCACTTTGCTTTTATTGATTTTTAATGAATCATTAAAGGTTAAAGAAACACACAGCACCTCATTTCAGAACCCCTTCCCGCCTCATTCAGTCTGAAATATAAGTTTGGGCCAGAACTGTACCAACCATTGCAATGGTGACTAGCCCAATCTGGGATATGTGATCCAGCATAACCCAATTCCAGATAGCTGACTTTGCAGCGGTAATCATTTTTCACAGTGAGAAGGATCCAAGGGCAGTCCAAAGTGCCAGCTCCTACTGCAGTTGGAGCTTTTTCTATGTTTTCTACCTGTAACATACTTTACAGAGCAACTGAGGAGGGAAGGAGACATCCACTGACATTCTCAGTGAGACTACTGTGGCAATGAGACTTCCGGACAGCTGCTAAATAGATATCAATTTTTTTTCCGAGGTGAGAGGGAACTTTCAACATTACGTTCTATTGTTCTGAAACCAAAGCAGTGGAAAGGCACTTTTACCTTGAGGAAACGTCAGACAGAGTAGGTGCACAATTTTCCTGCCATCAGCAGGCAGCACTATCCAGGGTTCTAATGGCTTCAAAAGGACCCACATTTTCTTTATATTAGGCACTTTCTCTTCTGGCCATCTAAATGCACAGAGCCCATTCTATGTATCTGCACACTTCTGTTCTGAATCATGCATGCAAACACATAGAATCAGCTCCATGTTTGCACTGTGTGGCTACAAATTGGATATTTGAATTTTTTTAATAGTTTAAAAGTTACTTTTCAACTGTTTCAACCCCTGGATATAGCAGTTTCAGCCCACCTCTATTTGCATGTGTACAAGCCATGAATCTACATTAAAACAGGCCTTGGTTTGGAGAAGTACTAACTAACTAAGGTAAACAGTGAGAGCAGCAAACTGAAGTCATATCTCCAAATCGTGGTGCTCTCCCAGGACCTCAACTTTAACATAAAAGTGTCTATGGCCACCTCTTGGAAACAGCTTGGTTGTATACTTCTGCTACTGCCGCCAATACAATAAGCTCATCTTGTATAAAGGTCGGCTGCTGTCCTTATATGAAAATACCTGCCTGAGGACATTTAAAAATAAAATTATTGGAACAACTCCTATACCGAATCCATACACTGGAGAACTTCAGACTGTGCCACTGTCATCAGTGATAGAACTATGATAGAAGACTCCTTCAAGGAGGTGGTTTTGCATTGTTTTGGCTTGGTCTTTAATTAAAAGGAGAAAGTTAGTTTCTGGGTTCGCTGTTGCTCAATGTATCCCCCTGCCTCGTAAATACTGTACATTGTAACATGTTTTGTCAGTAGCCTCACAGAAAGCCCCGATAAAATATAAGAATGTATTAAACATGGTTTCTTGGAACCTTATAAAGAATAATGTGTCGTGTCAGTGACAATCTTGGCATGGTTTCATTTATTGTCCTTTAATTAAATGTTATTTTTGCAGTCCACTCTATTTTTCTGAGCTGGTTTCCTGTAATGCCGCAACAATAAGAATGAAAATATGGGTCAAAAAGGTTTATTTTGCAACAGGGCTTCTCTGTTTGCCTTGCACAACCTAGGGGGATGGAACATAAACTGACTTGTCTGGTATGACCAATCAAGCAAAAAAAAACATGGACAGAAAGGATCTCACGAGGTGTACTTTGGCAGTAAAGCACTGTACTCACAATTCTACAGCCGCATGCCAGCAATATAATAGAATATATTTTTAAAAAACGATAAATTATCAATTTACTCATTCAATCAGACAATAAAAAAAGAACGATATATATATATTCATAGAGCAATGTGTATAACTTTAAATCCAAATGATCAAGTATTTCCGGTGACCAACTCAACACTTTGCACCTTTGTCAACTGCTGATGACGAAAAGCTCCCTTAAAATCACCAAATGATTCATGTCTAGCCGTCAGTGTTATTGGTTGTGTGTGTGAGGGGTGTGTCTTTGTGAGTGTGGGTGTAAGTGTGCATGGATGTGTGTGTGAGGGTGTGAGTGTGTCTGTATGTGAGTATGTGTGTCTGTATGTGAGTGGATGTGAGCGTGTCTGTATGTGCATGTGTGTGTGTGGGTGAGTGTGTCTGTATGTGAGTGTGTGTATCTGTATGTGGGTGTGAGTGCGTCTGTATATGGGTGTGAATATATGTGTGTGAATGTGGATGTGTGTCTGTACCTGTGCGCTCCACATTGATACAAAAACCCTCTTTGTCTTACCCCCCCAGACCTGGATCCAAGTATACTCAGAAACCAAAGGGGCTGGGATCTGCTCTCGGCCCACCTTCAATATGGATTGGATGGAATTAATTACCGGAGCGATTCTCTTTCTCTCTCTCTCTCTCCCTTTTTGTTGTTCAAACCCGAAGCTTGGTCACAAACGACTTGCTGAAATCTTTGACCTCCTCGGGTGTCTGCACTTTCTGGTAGCCAAGCCAGTCCATGGCCTGCTGACAATAGTCCTCCACCTGTTTGATCTGCGAGTAGGTCAGTTGGGTCCGCCAGGCGTTCGCCGCCTGGGTGGCGTTGCGGGACGAGACACTGAAGGGTTTCTTGGATGAGTAGCTGGAGCCGGTGGTCATGTTGAGCACGAACCGCTCGATGTCCTCGCTGACCGGCAGGTTGACGAAGCGGTACATGTCGCGCAAGTGGCGGATGGGGTCTTCCACCAGATCCTCGTAGCGCAGCACGCGGTAGTTGCGGCGCAGCCAGTCTGGCGGTGGTTGCGCCCGCACCATCTGCACGGTGCGCGCCATGCTGCCGCAAATCACCTCCAGCGCATTGAGGGCGTGGTAATCCACGGCGTCCCGCCGGGTGCGCTGGTAGCCATCGTAAACCTTGAGGCGCCGGCCCTTGGGGTCCTTGCTGCGCATTACCTGCAGGCTCTCGCGGATCAGGCCATTGCGGGACTTGATGCGGGAGCTGGCCACTGCGCGGGGGTCCCGCACCAAGTGGATCACCTTCAGGTCCAGCAGCGGGTCGCGCATCAGCGGCGCTAGCACCGCCAGGTCGAAGACGCGGACGCCCTTCACCACCACGGTGCGGTAACGCCGGCACTCCGCCTGCAGGTGGTCCAGGGGCCTTGGGGGGCACTCGCTCTTACACACCCGCTCATCCACCAGCCCCACCCGGTCCTTGCGGTACCCGGCCGGGCACAGGGGCTGCGAACACACCACCTTGTTGCGGGGAGCACCGAAGATGCCCATGCTGGTGAGGTTGTGGCCACCATTGTAGAGGCGGAAGATGGAGAGGTCGCAGCGATAGAGGAAGCGCAACATGTCGCGGGCCGCCCCCTGCAGGGTCAGAGCATCGCCCGGGTACAGCTTCTGCCAGATGTGCCACATGGGCTCGTACAGGAAGAAGACGTCGGGGTTCTGGTTAAAGAGCTCGCCCACGAACGACGATCCCGAGCGCCAGGTGGTGAAGACGTAGACATGCCCGCGACCTTGCCCCTCCCGCCCGTCCTGCGCCCGCTCCTGAGCCGAGGCGTTGCGGGGCGGCGGGGCCTGCTCGGCCGTGTAGCGCAGCGGGTAGGGCACGTACTTGAGCGGGCTGCACTCCTTGGCGCCCTTATAGTCGGCGAAATGTAGCATGGTGAGCGCCAGCAGCAAAATATAGCCCAGTACCAGCAGCGCCGCCTTCCTCCGGAGCACCTTCATCGTCCGCCACCTCTTGTCGCCAAAATCACAAATATTCTCAATCCATCGCCCCGCTCCTCGGAAACCCTCCCACCTCCTCCTCCGTTATCCCGAACAAATGCTTCACTTGTCCGCGGCCATGGCAGAGGCTTTCACATCAAATCCTCGCTCTCGGGTAAATGTCTGCCCCCCACACCCCGAGGGCTTCACCGCCACATCACAAGGCGCCACTGTGTCGACAACTTTCCCTCCGATTTGTGTTTTTGCTTCTTTTGTGCTCTGCTCCCAAACAGATGCAAGAGACGGTTAAGGCTGTGGGGTGATCCGATGCATTGCACACGCTTCCTCCTTCACCACAGAGCCCAGCCAGCCGGGGATTCCTCCTGTGTGGGGTGAGAGATTCACCCGCTCCTCACCAACTCGTCCCTCGGTTCCCCCTTTTGTTGCTGGATGCTGACACGCTTTCCCTCCTCACTCTCTCTCTCTGACTCGCTCTCTCTCTCTCTGTCTCCCTGTCTCACTCTTTGTCTCTCTCTGTCTCACGCTCTCTTCTGTCTCTCTGTCTCACGCTCTCTCTCTCTGTCTCTCTCCCTGTCTCACTCTCTCTATCTCACGCTCTCTCTGTCTCTCTCTCTCTCTCTCACGCTCTATCTCTCTGTTTCTGTCTGTCTCTCTCTCCCTCTCTCTCTGTCTGTCTCACTCTCTCTGTCTGTCTCTGTCTCTCTGTCTCACGCTCTCTCTCTCTCTGTCTCTCTCTCTTTGTCTCACTCTCCCTGTCTCTCTCTCTCTCTGTCTGTCTCTCTCTCTTTGTCTCTCGCTCTGTGTCTCTGTCCGTCTCTCTCTCTTTGTCTCACTCTCCCTGTCTCTCTCTCTGTGTCTCTGTCCGTCTCTCTCTCTTTGTCTCACTCTCCCTGTCTCTCTCTCTGTGTCTCTGTCCGTCTCTCTCTCTTTGTCTCACTCTCCCTGTCTCACTCTGTCTCACTCTCCCTGTCTCTCTCTCTCTCTCTCTCTGTCTCTGTCTGTCTCTCTCTCTTTGTCTCACTCTCCCTGTCTCTCTCTCTCTCTGTCTCTGTCTGTCTCTCTCTCTTTGTCTCACTCTCCCTGTCTCTCTCTCTCTCTGTGTCTCTGTCCGTCTCTCTCTCTTTGTCTCACTCTCCCTGTCTCACTCTGTCTCTGTCTCTGTCTCACTCTCCCTGTCTCTCTCTCGCTCTGTGTCTGTCTATCTGTCTGTCTCTCTCTCTCTCGCTCTGTCTCTCTCTCTCTCTCTCGCTCTGTCTCTCTCGCCTGTCCTTTACACAGCACTCCCGCCGCCTTTGGCTGCAGCCGCGATCCCTCGGCTCCTTCCAGCTGCGGGCTTCAGCGCCGAGTGAGGGGGGAGGCGGTGGGTTAATGCGGAGGGTGTCATGGTGAGCCGGGCAGCGATCCCGATCCCTCTCCCTCACTGTATGTTAGGTCCCTCCGACTCACGGTCAATGCAGCAACATTTAAACATAAATAAACCTCCAGCGGTGAGTGAGGACGGGCTGCGGGGTTTCCTCTCTCTCTCTCTCTCTTTCTGTCTGTCTCCTTTACACAATTCAAGGCTCGCTCCCGCTCCGGGTGTCGCCTCTCGCAATCTGGATGCTGCAAGTCCCGCCTCCGGGAGCTCGCCCATTGGGCGCCTGACTGGCCGGCGGTGTGTCAGTCAGTCCCGGACCCCGGACTCCAGCCCCGGGCGGTGTGTCAGACCCCGGCCGGCCCGCAGCCCCGGTCCCCTGGCCCGGGGAGGTGTGGGCTGGGGCCGGGGAAGAGCCGGGCTGGGCGCCGCTGGTTAACCGGCGGGCATTGCGCTGCAATGTGGCGGTAAATGAAGTGTCCGCCGGTGTCCCTGAGACACAAAGTGCACCAGACCCCTTGCAGTTGATGATAAGGAGGCGGCTCGGTTAATTGGGAATCCAAGCCACGCTCTGACATTTACAGCCTTACAGCTTCATATTTAATTTAATGGGGAAACAAACGCCGCGCGGACCCAAGCAGCATTCGGGATGTGACTGCCCGCCGTCTCTCAGCAGTTACCCGCCTGACCCGCACTGACTGAGGGACCTCGCTGTCCAGCTGATGTGAAGGCTCTTGCACCAAGTCTGCCGCCCATGGGCAAGCCATTACAGTCTTGGCTTTTACCCAACACATCTTTAAGGATACGGGTATACAGTGCCTTGAGGAGCTGCAAATTGGTATTATTTTGAAATAATGTTCTGACAGAATATGTGAGTGTTAGAGTAAGGAAAACCAATGATTACAATGGAAGGCGTTTCACAACATGTGGCGCCCAGTGGCAGCGCCATCAAACACTCCATTCACATCACCCAGCAGCCCGCCAAAGGCCATCCACCTGAAACAGTTATCTGTTCTCTCTCCGCAGATGCTGCCGAACCCGCTGAGTATTTCCAGCATTTTCTGTTTTTAGTGCACTTGGGTGAGATTTCCATTTTTCACCAGCCATCATTATCCTCGAATATTACAGCACAAAAATAGGCCATTCGGCCCATCCAGGCTGCTTGGCGTTTTGAGGAGGCTGGCAGGCCAGATTGGGCAAGCCAGTGCTCCGCCACTCAGGGCAGGCCGGCTGGCTCTCTAACATCTCCCGCCAGGCTGTATACCCCGATCGTCGGCATTCTCAGCTGGCCCAGAGGCTGAGACAGGCCGCAGAAAGGTGGGTGGAGGTTACAGTCACAGTGGGCCTGGGGAGGCAGATTGTTCTTGTGTACCACTCCTGGTCCCACAGAGGAACACTCCTGGTCCCACAGAGCAGCACTCCTGGTCCCACAGAGGAACACTCCTGGTCCCACAGAGCAGCACTCCTGGTCCCACAAAGGAGCGGGCTCCTGGTCCCACAGAGGAACACTCCTGGTCCCACAGAGCAGCACTCCTAGTCCCACAGAGGGACACTCCTGGTCCCACAGAGCAGCACTCCTGGTCCCACTGAGGAGCACTCCTGGTCCCACAGAGGAGCACTCTTGGTCCCACAGAGGAACGCTCCTGATCCCACTGAGGAGCACTCCTGGTCCCAACAAAAATCATTTTAGCCTTTGCCTTTCTGGGCTACTTGCTCGCCAGATTTCACTGAGTGAAACGTTCACAGTACATGCTCTGCCCAGTGGCCCAATCAAATTGTATAGATGTGTGTAGATTAAGGAGACGTGCCTATTTCAAGGGGGCACCCGGGCTGCCGGCAGAAGGTCTTGTGGGGGGAGGGGGGGGGGGCAACAACAGGGTTGATTTTAACCCTGCTATATCCGATGGGCCAAAGGAGTTAGAATCTTTGCCTGCATGTAAATCACTTAACCTAATCCCACTCTACTGCTCTCTGTATAAGGTTATCAACTCTGATTGGAGGCAAACCTGGAGGTTTGATCATGTGACATTCTGACCGTGTGACATCTGTTCGCATGACTTCTGTATTCATCTTATACACGTTCGGTCCCCCGTACCTGAATATTTTCTCTCGTGCGCTGCCAGCAGTTGTTCCCAGAACATGTGAAGAGGTAAAACCAAGGAACCGTCCATTTCAGAGATCCCTCCCATTTAAGAACTCCGAGTGACACCAGGGCACATCAGGATCTCTTGGCATGTGCTGTTCTACTGTTCTGCCTCTTTATCCTTCATCATATTATAATTATTCTGTGACTTAATTAGTATGTAGCGCTGCAACTTTGGGGTAGAGGAGCAATGGTGATACATATGCTTCATAAGCAGTCCCTCGAAACTCCCTAATTGAGTTATTTGATGGCTGAACAGTCCAATACGAGAGCCACAGACCCTGTCACAGGTGGGACAGATAGTCGTCGAGGGAAGGGGTCGGTGGGGCTGGTTTGCCGCGCGCTCCTTCCGCTGCCTACGCTTCGCTTCTTCACGCTCTTTGCGTTGAGACACGAAGAGCTCAACGCCCTCCCGGATGCACTTTCTCCACCTCGGGCGGTCTGCGGCTAGGGACTCCTAGGTGTCAGTGGTGATGTCGCACTTTACGAGGGAGGCTTTGAGGGTGTCCTTATAACGTTGCCGCTGTCCTCCTTTGGCTCGTTTACCACGAAGGAGCTCCACATAAAGCAATTGCTTCGGGAGTCTCGTATCTGGCATGCAAACTACGTGGCCTGCCCAGTGAAGCTGATCGAGTGTGGTCAGTGCTTCAATACTAGGGATGTTAGCTTGGTTGAGGACTCCTGTCCTGGTGCACCTGTCCTCCCAGGGGATTTGCAGGATCTTGCGGAGATGTTGTTGGTGATATATCTCCAGCGACTTGAGGTGCCTTCTATACATCGTCCATGCCTCAGATCCATACAGGAGGGTGGGTATTACTACAGCCCTGTAGACCATGAGCTTGGTGGTAGATTTGAGAGCCTGGTCTTCAAACACTCTTTTCCTCAGACAGCCGAAGGCTGCACTGGCACACTGGAGACGATGTTGAATATCCGCATCAATGTTTGCCTTTATTGATAAGAGGCTCCCGAGATATGGGAAATGGTCCACGTTGTCGAGGGCCGCGCCGTGGATCTTGATGATTGGAGGCAGTGCTGTGCGGCAGTGACAGGCTGATGGAGGATCTTTGTCTTATGGATGTTAAGCGTAAGGCCCATGCTTTCATATGCCTCAGTGACTATATTGATTATATCCTGGAGTTCAGCCTCAGAATGTGCGCAGACGCAGGTGTCGTCCACATACTGCAGCTCAATGACAGAGGTTGGGGTGATCTTGGACTTGGCCTGGAGGCGGCGTAGGTTATACAGCTTCCCACTGGTTCTGTAGTTTAGTTCCACTCCAGCGGGGAGCTTATTGATTGTGAGGTGGAGCATGGCGGCGAGGAAGATTGAGAAGCGAGTTGGAGCGATGGGGCAGCCCTGTTTGACCCCGGTCCGGAAGTGGATTGGGCCTGTAATGGATCCGTTGGTAAGGATCACGGCCTGCATGTCATCGTGAAGCAGGCGAAGGATGTTGACAAACTTTTGGGGGCATCCAAAACAGAGGAGGACGCTCCATAGACACTCATGGTTGACAGTGTCAAAGGCCTTTGTAAGATCGAAGAAGGCCATGTATAAGGGCTGGCGCTGCTCCCTGCATTTTTCCTGCAGCTGTCACGCTGCAAAGATCATTCCGGGAGGAGCTCCTCGGCCACAGGGAGAAGACAATTGAGGAGAACTCCAGTGACATCTTTCCCAGTGGCTGATAGCAGGGAGATTCCCTGTAGTTTTTTTTAAAATTTTTCGTAGCCAATCTTTCCAATTCTTTGTCAGATCACAAACGCCAGAGGTCACCTTGCACACATCAAGGATCACCCTGCGCTAATGCTCTTAGCCAAAAGGCCTAGAGCCCAAGCACCGTTCCTGGAAGTACTGCAATACCAGGTTCGTGCCATGGAGGTGGATGGGTCAGCAACCCCACACACCTCCGTGGAGGTGGATGGGTCAAGCCACCCCACCCACCTCCTATTTCCAAAAAGCATAGGAGAACCACCTTCCTGATCCAGGGAGAACCACGTTGGGGTCATGGTTACTCCCCTGTCAGGTCAGTTGCGCATGATCTTAGCCAAAAGGCCGAGAAGCGATTCCCTGTAGTTGCCGCAGTCGGACTTGTCTCCCTTTTTAAAAATGGTCACAATCACTGCGTCTCTGAGATCTCCCGGCATGCTCTCCTCCCTCCAGATGAGAGAGATGAGCTCATGTTTCCGCGCCAACAGCGCCTCTCCGTCATACTTTAGCGCCTCAGCAGGGATTCCATCCGCACCCGTAGCCTTGTTATTCTTCAGCTGTTTTATGGCTTTGCCTACCTCGTGCAACATTGGAGTTTCACTGAGTATGCATATTATAGTGATTTATTATAGTGAAAGGCATACATATGCTTATCACTATAATAAATCACACGTGGCCCATTTGCTGGAGCTGATCACCTTGTGTCCTTTAGGTTTAATGTAAACTCCAAAAGTGAGACCTGCAGGGAGAGCCTGCTTTATATAGGGAGGCAGCACGAGCTGCAGTAATGTGTGCCTCCTGGGCTTTCCCCATCTGTTGGCTATTACATATAATTACATGGTACAATGCATGGTACAGAGCATGGCTGCAAATACATCACAACACTCCCCCCCAAGTCTTTGATGTCGTTTACAGGTTAAGCCTGACAGGGGGTCTGCACTCTCTGGTTGATTGTCTGAGTTGGATGCTGGGTGTGGGCGGCCTGACCGGAGTGTCGCTGCCTTGTGGTGCTGCGGTTCTGGTCGGTATTGTGTTCCTAACACAGATGAGATGGCACACAGGGAGGTTAAAGTAACAGTGACCTCATATAGGAGGTGGGTGGGGTGGCTTGACCCATCCACCTCCACGGAGGTGTGTGGGGGACCTGACCTATCCACCTCCATGGCACGAACCTGGTATTGCAGTACTTCCAGGAACGGTGCAGTGGCTCTAGGCCTTTTGGCTAAGAGCATTGGCGCAGAGTGATCCTTGAATGGGCCCAAGGTGACCTCTGGCGTTTGTGATTTGACAAAGAATTGGAACGATTGGCTACGAATTTCAAAAAAAAAACAGTGACCTCAGGTTTTATTAAGACACTCCAGAGTGAGGAACAGGCCTTAGGGGCCGGCTTATTTACAGTGCTCCCAAGGGATGCTGGGATCCCTTGGGACTTCAGGGGATGTTCTCCCTGGTGGCGGAACATGGGAGTGCATGCTTTACAGATACACAACATCACTCCCCGCCAAAGTCAAAGTGAAAACTATTTACAAGATGAGGCGGTTGGGAGCCTTTCTTTCCCAGGTGGACCGCCTCGGTACAAATGTCTGTTCTGGTGTGTTGGCTGTGCCCTCGCTGAGCTGGCGTGTTGTTGGCCCTGTAGGGCTGCTGGGTGAGCCTTGCTGGGCTGTTGGGCGTGATGGGTTTGATTTCCTGGTCCGGCGTGGTGTCGTTGATCCTTTGGGTGTGTGTTGTGGTCTCGAAAAAGGTGGTGTCTGCTGTGGGTTGTTCAGGGCAGTCTGTGAACCGCAGCCTCGTTTGGTCCAGGTGCTTTCTGAAAATGTGTCCATTGTCTAGTTTGACTACAAACACCCTATTCCCTTCTTTAGCTATCACCATGTCCGCGATCTACATTGGGACCATGTCCATAGTTTAGCACATGCACAGGGTCATTCAGATTAATTTCCCGTGACACAGTGGCGCGACCATCGTTTACATTTTGTTGCTGCCGCCTGCTCTCTACCTGATCATGCAGGTTGGGGTGAACCAGCGAGAGTCTGGCTTTAAATGTCCTTTTCATGAGTAGCTCAGCCAGGGGCACCCCTGTGAGTGTGTGGGGTCTCGTGCGGTAGCTGAGCAGTACTCGGGACAGGCGGGTTTGGAGTGAGCCTTCTGTGATTTGTTTAAGGCTCTGTGTGATGGTTTGCACTGCCTGCTCTGCCTGCCCATTGGAGGCTGGTTTAAACGGGGCCGAGGTGACATGTTTGATCCCACTGCGGGTCATGAATTCCTTAAATTCGGCACTGGTGAAACATGGTCCGTTGTCACTGACCAGTATGTCAGGCAGGCTGTGGGTGGCAAACATGGCCCTCAGGCTTTCAATGGTGGCGGTGGCGGTGCTTCCCGACATTATTTCACATTCAATCCATTTTGAAAAAGTATCCACCACCACCAGAAACATTTTACCGAGAAACGGACCCGCGTAGTTGACATGGATCCTCGACCATGGTCTGGAGGGCCAAGACCACAAACTTAGTGGTGCCTCTCTGGGCACGTTGCTCAACTGAGCACACACGTTGCATTGCCGTACACAGGACTCTAGGTCAGAGTCGATACCGGGCCACCACACGTGGGATCTGGCTATCGCTTTCATCATTACTATATCGGGTGTGTGCTGTGGAAATCCGAGATGAACGTTTCCCTGCCCTTTTTTGGTAGCACTACGCGGTTACCCCACAACAGGCAGTCTGCCTGAATGGACAGCTTGTATTTTCGCCGCTGGAACGGCTTGATTGGCTCTTGCATTTCATTGGGGATGCTGGCCCAGCTCCCATGCAGTACACAGTTTTTTACTAGGGACAGCAGAGGATCTTGGCTGGTCCAAGTCCTAATAGGCGGGCCGTGACAGGTGATTTATCATTTTCAAATGCTTCCATGACCATCAACAAGTCTGCGGGCTGCGCCACCATCAACAAGTTTGCAGGCTGCGCCATTTCCACTCCCGTGGTGGGCAATAGTAGCCGACTCAGAGCATCCGCACAGATCTCGGTGCCTGGCCTGTTGCAGATGGTATAGTTATACGCTGATAGCGCAAGTGTCCACCTTTGTATGCGGGCTGAGGCATTAGTATTTATCCCCTTGTTTTCAGCGAACAGGGATATGAGGGGCTTGTGATCGGTTTCCAGCTCAAATTTAAGGCCAAACAGGTACTGGTGCATTTTCTTTACTCCGAACACACACGCTAATGCCTTTTTCTCAATCATGCTGCAGGCCCTCTCGGCCTTAGACAAGCTCCTGGAGGCATAGACGACAGGTTGCAACTTCCCGACAATGTTAGCTTGTTGTAATACACACCCGACTCCGTACGACGGTGCATCATATACTAGCACACGTCTTTTACATGGGTTATACAATACAAGCAGCTTGTTGGAACATAAAATGTTTCTGGCTTTCTCAAAAGCAATTACTTGGTTTTTTTCCCCATACCCAGTTCTCATATTATGCAATAACACATGTAGGGGTCTAAGAGGGTGCTTAACCCTGGTAGGAAGTTACCAAAATAGTTGAGGAGTCCCAGGAAGGACCATAGCTCCGTGACGTTCTGTGGTCTGGGCACGTTCCTGATAGCCTCTGTCTTGGCGTCTGTGGGCCTAATGCCGTCCGCCGCGATCTTTCTCCCCAAAAACTCCACTTCTGTTACCATGAAGATGCATGTCGACCTCTTCAGCCGCAACCCTACGCGATCCAGTCGCTGGAGGACCTCCTCTGGGTTTTGTAGGTGTCGACGGTGTCCCAACCCATGACCAATGTGTCGTCCTGAAAAACCACCGTGCATGGTACCGACTTGAGTAGGCTCTCCATGTTTCTCTGGAAGATCGCTGCAGCCGACCGAATTCCAAACGGGCATCTGTTGTAGATGAACAGTCCCTTGTGTGTGTTGATGCAGGTGAGGCCCTTCGAAGATTCCTCCAGCTCCTGCATCACGTAGGCCGAAGTCAGGTCGAGCTTGGTGAACGCCTTGCCTCCTGCCAGCGTCGCAAATAGGTCGTCTGCCATAGGTAGCGGGTATTGGTCCTGTTGCGAGAAACGATTAATAGTTACTTTATAATCGCCGCAAATCCTGACCGTGCCATCACTTTTGATTACTGGAACAAGCGGGCTGGCCCATTCGCTGAATTCCACTGGGGAGATGATGCCCTCGCGTTGCAGCCTGTCCAGCTCGATTTCCATTCTCTCCTTCATCATGTGAGGTACCGCTCGCGCCTTGTGGTGAATGGGTCATGCCTCTGGGACCAAGTGGATCCGCACCTTCGCCCCGGAAAAGTTTCCAATGTCTGGCTCAAAAAGGGAAGGAAATTTGTTAAGAACCTGGATACATGAGGCCTTAACGACGTGTGATAGTGCTCAGATGTCATCCCAGTTCCAGCGGATTTTGCCCAACCAGTTCCTTCCAAGCAGTGTGGGGCCATCGCCCGAGACAATACAGAGTGGCAGTTTGTGCACCGTGCCCTCGTAGGTGACCTTGACCATGGCGCTGCCCAGGACAGTGATAAGCTCTTTGGTGTACGTTCTCAGTTTCGTGTGGATGGGGTTCAGGGCTGGTCTGAGTGCCTTGTTGCACCACAGTCTCTCAAACATTTTTTACTCATGGTGGATTGGCTAGTGCCAGTGTCCAGTTCCATGGCTACGGGTAAGCCATTCAATTTTACATTTAGCATTTTGGTGGACATTTTGTCGAAAATGTGTGCACCCCGTGTACTTCAGCATCTGCCTCCTCTCTGAGGCTCGAAATTGCTTTGATCCACCATGGACCGATCTTCCTCTGCCACATGGTGGTTAGCAAGTTTTGCAGAGCTTGCAGCTCATCTGCAAGCTCGTTGGAGGTGCCCCATTGTTCCACAGCTCTTGCAAACTACCCTTTGAAACGGCATGAATATGCTGAATGGAAGCCTCCACAACGCCAACAATGTGTGAATTGCCTTGCATTCATCCTTTGTTGCGGACTCTGAGTCATCTGGGTCACCTGAGGACTGCTGGCAGTTGCAGACTCGTGGTTTCTGCCCTGTACATTTCTGCTCGCAAACACAGTTCCAATTAATTTATGAACATTGCTAGCACTTGTGTGCTGAGAGATTTGTTTGGTGTTATCACCGGTGGACATAAACGCCTGTGCTATCGCAATGGCCTTACTGAGGATCGGTGTCTCTACAGCCAAAAGTTTTCATAGGATGGTCTCGTGGCCAATGCCCAGTACAAAAAAGTCTCTGAGCATCTGCTCCAGGTAGCCATCAAACTCACATTGTCCTGCAAGTTGCCTTAGCTCGGTGACGTAGCTTGCCACTTCCTGACCTTCAGATCGCTGGTACGTGTAGAACCGATACCTCGCCATTAGCACGCTCTCCCTCGGGTTAAGATGCTCCAAAACCAGTGTACACCGCTCCTCATACGACTTATCTGTGGGTTTCACCGGAGCCAGATGGTTCTTCATGAGGCTGTAGGTCGGTGCCCTGCAGACCATGAGGAGGACCGCTCTCCTTTTTGCAGCGCTTCCTTCTCCGTCCAGCTCGTTGGCTACAAAGTACTGGTCTAGCCATTCCACATAGGCTTCCCAGTCCTCACCCTCCGAGAACTTCTCCAGGATGCCCACAGTTTGCTACATCTTTGCGTTGGATTCGTATACTCGTCGCCAGTTATTGTGTTCCTAACACAGATGAGACTGCACACAGGGAGGTTAAAATAACAGTGACCTCAGTCTTTATTAAGACACTCCAGAGTGAGGATCAGGCCTTAGGGGCCGGCTTATATATAGTGCTCCCAAGGGATGCTGGGATCCCTTGGACCTTCAGGGTATGCGTTCCCTGGTGGCGGAACATGGGAGTGCATGCTTTACAGATACACAACATCCGGACTGTCTGGTGCGATGGGTTCTGTCTTTTGGTGAACCGCCGGTTCTGTTGCTTGTGGTTGGAAGTTGATGTCACTGTAGTCACCCAGCGGTTCTGGATCATCGGTGAACCTCAATTTGGTTTGATCGATGTGCTTCCTGCAGGTTTGGCCATTAGTGAGTCTAACCACGAATAACCTACTCTCCTCTTTAGCTACGACAGTGCCTGCGAGCCACTTGGGGCCTGTACCAAAGATCAGCATGAAAACAGGGTCATCGACTTTGATGCAACGTGTTACAGAGTTGCAGTCATGATATGTACATTGCTTAAGACATCGGTTTTCGACAGTCTCACTTAAAACCGGGTGCACGAGGGACAACCTTGTTTTGAGGGTCCTCTTCATGAGGAATTCGGCGGGCGGAACCCCTGTGAGTGAGTGGGGCCGATATGCAAGCAGCACGCGAGACAGATGGGTCTGCAAGGGGCCTTCCGTCACTCGCTGTATGCCCTGCTTTATGATCTGAACTGCCCGTTCAGCTTGGCCATTGGAGGCTGGTTTGAACGGGGCCAACCTGACATGCTTTATGCCATTACAGCACATAAATTCATGAAATTCGGAACTGGTAAAGCATGGTCCATTGTTACTAACAAGGACGTTGGGCAGGCCATGGGTGGGGATCATTGTCCGAAGGCTCTCTATTGTGGCAGTGGATGTGCTGGACGACATTATAACACATTCGATCCATTTAGAATAAGCATCAATTACAACTAGGAACATTTTTCCTAGAAAGGGACCCGCGTAGTCTATGAGGATACGGGACCAGGGTTTGGAGGGCCAGGACCACAGATTCAGGGGGGCTTCCCTGGGTGCATTGCTGAGTTGCGCGCACGTGTTGCACCGGCGTATGCGCGACTCTAAGTCTGCGTCGATGCCGGGCCATCACACATGCGATCTCGCGATGGCGTTCATCATTACGATGCTGGGGTGTGCGCTATGCAGATCCTTGACAAATAAATCTCTTCCCTTCTTGGGCAGGACTACGCGATTTCCCCACAAAATGCAGTCGGCCTGGGCGGATAACTCGTCCTTGCGCCGGTGAAACAGCTTAAAATCGGCATGCATCTCTCCATACGTGGTTGCCCAGTTTCCACTTATTATACAGTTTTTCACCTGGGACAGCAGTGGGTCTTGTCTGGTCCAGATTCTTATCTGGCGCGCCATGACAGGCGACCCTTTGCCCTCAAAGGCTTCCATGGCCATGACCAGTTCCGCGGGCTGCTCCACTTCACCCTCGGTGGTGGCGAGCGGGAGCCAGCTGAGCACGGTTATCGGTGCCTGGTTTGTGGCGGATCGTGTAGTCGTAAGCGGACAGCTGAATGTGAGCTGAGGCGTTGGTATTAATGCCTTTGCTCTCAGAGAATAATGACGTGAGCGGCTTGTGGTTGGTTTCTAATTCGAACCGCCGGCCAAATAGGTACCGGTGCATCTTGTTTACCGCGTACACACAAGCTAGGGCCTCCTTTTCTACCATGCTGTACCCCCTTTCAGCCTTGGAAAGGCTGCGGGACGCATACACTACAGGTTGGAGCTTACCCAACACATTCACTTGCTGAAGCACACGCCCGATCCCGTAGGATGACGCATCGCACGCTAAGACAAGATGCCTACAGGGATCATACAGCGCCATTAGTTTATTTGAGCACAATAAGTTTCTGACCTTCTTGAAAGTAGTTTCTTGATTTTTATTCCAGATCCAGTCTTCACCCTTACGGAGCAGTACATGGAATGGTTCAAGCAAAGTGCTCAGCCCAAGCAGAAAGTTACCAAAGTAGTTCAGTAGTCCTCGGAACGAGCGCAGCTCCGTCGTGTTGCATGGTCTCGGGGCCTTCTGGATCGCCTTCGTCTTGGAGTCTGAGGGTCTGATGCCATCTCCTTCCCAGGAATTCCACCTCTGGTGCCAAGAAGATGCATTTTGTTCGTTTCAGTCTTAGACCTACTCGATTTAGTCGGCATAGCACCTCTTCCAGGTTATGGAGGTGTTCATCGGTGTCCAGTGATCAAGATGTCGTCTTGGAAGACGACCGTTCCCGGGACAGATTTCAGCAGGCTCTCCATGTTTCATTGGAAGATCGCAGCCGCTGAACGGATCCCGAAGGTGCACTGGTTGTATACGGACAGCCCCTTGTGTGTGTTTATGCACGTCAGCTTCTTGGACGATTCCGCCAGCTCCTGGGTCATGTACGCCAAGGTGAGGTCCAATTTCGAAAACAGATTTCCGCCCAACAGGATCGTGAACAAATCCTCCGCCTTGGGTAGCGGGTACTGGTCTTGTAACGGTACTCGGTTTATGGTTACTTTATAATCTCCACAGATTCTAATTGTCCCATCACTTTTAAGAACGGGGACAATGGGACTGGACCAGTCATTAAATTCCATTGGTGATATGATGCCTTCGCGCTGAAGCCGATCTAGCTCAACTTCTACTTTCTCCCGCATCATGTAAGGGACCGCTCTGGCCTTGTGGTGAACGGGTCTCACGTCTGGGCTGAGGTGAATTGTCATCTTGGCCCCTGTGAAGCTACCAATGCCAGGCTGGAACAGTGACGGAAACTTGTCTAAGACCTGCGCACATGTGGCTTCCTCCATCGATGATAATGCTTTTACATCGCTCCATTTTCAGTTAAAATTCCGTAGCCAGCTTCTGCCAAGCAGCGTGGGCCCGTTACCTGGGACAATCCATAGTGGCAATTTATGCACAGAACCATCATCCAGCACCTGAACCATTGCACTTCCGAGGGCCGGGATAATCTCTTTGGTGTAAGTGCGCAGCTTCGCGTCGATCGGGCTCAGCTTGGGCCCATGTGCCTTGTTTGCCCATAACTTCTCGAAGGCCTTCTAGCTCATGATCAATTGGCTCGCACCCATGTCCAGTTCCATCGGTACCAGTATGCCGTTCAGTTTAACGTTCATTCATAAACAGGGGACTCTTGTTGGTAAGGGTGTGCACTTCATGCATGTGCACCCCATGTACCTCTTCCTCCTCGGTCATCTCTGCGTGATCCTCAGGATCTATGCTTGACCAACCATTCTCCGCTACGTATCGAGTTGTAGCACGTTTACACATTTGTTGGAGGTGCCCCATCATTGAGCAACTCTTACAGACATATTGTTTGAACCTGCACTGGTTTGCGCGATGAGCCCCTCCACAGCGCCAACAGCTTGCTGATGGACTTGCATTCACAGGTACTGATCTCTTCGCATTAGTCCATTGTTGTGGTGAGTGAGTCATCTCAGGTTGAGCAGAGGTCGCATTAGCCCAGCTGGGGGCACTTCTCCTGTCTGCTGACGAATTTAGCTTATTCACGGTGTTTGGCCCCGGGTGATTCCGAAGTTGTGAGTAGAGTAGCTTTGTTTCTTCCTCTCTGGCCATGTATGCCTGAGCAATTAGGGTGGCTTTGGCTAAGTCCAAGTCTTCCTCCGCTAGCAATTTGTGGAAAATCCCTTCGAGCCCGATTCCCAAAACAAAGAAGTCTCTTAACATTTCTTCAAGAACTGTCCCGAATTTGCATTTCCCAGCAAGACGTCTTAGCTCAGCGATGAACACTGCCACGTCTTGGCCTACTCAGCACTGGTGGGTGTAGAAACGGTAGCTCCCCATGAGCACACTGCGTTTCGGCTTTAGGTGATTTCGAACTAGCTCGCAGTTCTTTGTAACTTTTCTCAGCGGGTTTCATTGGGGCCAGTAGGTCCTTGATCAATGCGTATGTCTGTGATCCGCAGACCCTGAGGAGGACGGCCCTGCTTTTGCTGGCCTTCGCGTCTCCCTCTAAGTCTTTCGCGACAAAGCATTGATCCAGCCAGTCAATGAAGTCATCCCAGTCTTCCTCGACGCAATATCGCTCGATGTAGTCAATGGTGGCCATAGCTGCGTGTTAGTATCCTATCCTCATTGCCAGTTGATACATAAGCTTATCACTATAATAAATCACACGTGGCCCATTTACTGGAGCTGATCACCTTGTGACCTTTAGGTTTAATGTAAACTCCAAAAGTGAGCAGTGCAGGGGGAGCCTGCTTTATATAGGGTGGCAGCACGAGGTGCAGTAATGTGTGCCTCCCGGGCTTTCCCCATCTGTTGGCTATTACATGTAATTACATGGTACAATGAATGGTACAGAGCATGGCTGCAAATACATCACAAATCGGATTTAGGAGACTGATACACAAATTACTAAAAGTAGCGACACAGGTTAAAAAGGCCATAAAGAAAGCAAACCAAGCCCTGGGGTTCATTTCTAACGGGATTGAATGAAAAAGCAGAGAAGCTATGTTCGACTTGTTTCGAACCTTGGTTAGACCACACTTGGAGTACTGTGGACAGTTTTGTTCTCCATATTATACAATGGACAGAAAGGCACTGGAGAAGGTACAATAATGATTCACAAGGATGATACCAGAACTGTGGGTATACCTATGAGGAAAGGCTGGGGCTCTTTTCTCTGGAAAAGAGAACGCTGAGGGGTGACCTGATGGGGGTCTTTAGAGTTATGAAGGGGTTTGATAGGGCAGTTGTAGAGAAAATGTTTCCACTTATGGGGAGACCAAAACTAGGGGGCCATAAATATAAGACAGTCACCAATATATCCAATCAGGAATGCCAGAGAAACTTCTTTGACCAAAGAGTGGTGAGAATGTGGAACTCGCTACCACAAGGAGTAGTTAAGGCAAATAGCATAAATACTTTTAAGGGGAATCTAGATAAGTACATGAGGGAGAAAGGAACAGAGCGATATGCTGATAGGTGGGATGAAGAGGGGTGGGAGGAGGCTCCTGTGGTGCATACACATCTGCACAATCTAGTTAGGCCGAATGCCCTGTTTCTATGTAATACTATGTAAAACTAAATGTAGATTAGTGAGCTGACTGAGCAATGTTATATAGTTGCATCTGAAATTATCTTAAATGCGAATCTTGCCTTCCAAAGAGGGCTGATACAGTCATTGATGAGATTTACCAGAATCATTAATCAAATGGAAGGATGTTTCCAGTGGGGTTCCGCAGGGCTCAGTACTGGGTCCCTTGCTTTTTGTGGTATATATCAATGATTTAGATTTGAATATAGAGAGTATGATTAAGAAGTTTGCAGATGACATTAAAATTGGCTGTGTGGTTGATAATGAAGAGGAAAGTCATGGGCTGAAGGAGGATATCAATCTACTGGTCAGGTGGGCAGAGCAGTGGCAAAATGGTAGGCCACTTAATAGTGAAGATGAACAAAGGGACCTTGGAGTGCTTGTCCACAGATCCCTGAAAGTAGCAGGCCAGGTGGATAAGGTAGTTAAGAAGGCATACAGAATGCTTGCCTTTATTGGTTGAGGCATAGAATATAAGAGCAGGGAGGTTATGCTTAAATTGTATACTACTTTGGTTAGGCCACAGCTGGAGTATTGCGTGCAGTTCTGGTCACCGTATTATAGGAAGGGCATTATTGCACTTGAGAGGGTGCAGAGGAGATTTACTAGGATGCTGCCTGGAATGGAGAATCTTAGTTATGAGGAAAGATTGGATAGGCTGGGTTTGTTCTCATTGGAACAGAGGAAGTTGAGAGGAGATCTCATTGAGGTATACAAAATATTGAGGGGCCTGGACATGGTGGATAGTAAGGGTCTATTTCCATTGGTGGAGGGGTCTATTACAAGGGGGCATAGTTTTAAAGTGGTTGGTGGAAGGTTTAGAGGGGATTTGAGGGGAGGGGGTCTTCTTTACGCAGAGGGTTGTAGGGATCTGGAACTTGCTGCCTGGAAGAGTGGTGGATGCAGAAACCCTCACCACTTTTAAGAGATGGTTGGATGGGCACTTAAAGTGCAGTAACCTGCAGGGTTACGGACCTAGAGCTGGTAATTGGGATTAGCCTGGCTGACCTTTTGTTGGATGGAGCAGATATAATGGTAAGTACTGCAGGAAATAGAATATGGCCAGGGTGATCTCCTGGACTAGTTTCGATCGCCTGGATGGGTCGGAGAGGAATTTTCCCAGATTTTTTCTCCCTAAATTGGTCTGGGTTTTTTCTGGTTTTTGCCTCTCCCAGGAGATCACATGGCTCCGGTTGGGGTGGAGTGCAGAATGTTTCAGTCTAAGGGGTGTCGCAGTTGTGGTGAGGCGGACTGGTTGGGCTGGGTGCTCTTTGCCTTTCCGTCATTGTTCATAGGTTTATATGTAACCTTTAGGGCTGCTGACCAAGGGCCAGCGTGGACACGATGGGACGGAATGGCCTCCTTCTGCGCTATAAATTTCTATGTTTCTATGATTCTATACCAGATTCAAGCAATAAGTGGGGATAAATCAATTTATGCACTGGAATCCAATCCTTATGATCCTTTTCATAGTGGTCTGCATTAATAATATTTACAAGTTTATGCGGGAGGCAAACTTTTTAACTCGCAAAAGTATACATGAATGACAATTAAGCAAAGTATTTAATGTTAATGGGGATATGAAAGTAGAATATATACAGCATGCAACGATAATCTTTCCATTCTGCCTCTGTGAAGAGCCTTGGAGGTGTTTTCTGCGTTAAAGGCGCTATAAAAATCCAGGTTGTTGTTGAATGAGGATTAATCATAGTACATGTATACGGAAGTTATGATGATGAGGACCAAGCGTAGCACACTGGGGCAAATTAAAAATTCATGGTCCTAGTTGTAGGGATTCGGGGGCTGCAGTCAGCGGGCCCGACAGGATTGTGAAGTGTACACTGGGAACATGAATTCATACAATTTACTCTACTGCTTCAGCCCTTTTCCTTATGTTATTCTCCAAAAATGAAACGTGGGAATATTCAGTACATCCTGCACTACATCTTGACCCTTAATTAGTTCTTCACATTCATTTTCTTTTTGCAATTATGGTAAAATTATTATTTCAAATTTGCCAAACCAAGGCATGACTACCTGTAAAATGTTACTGTGGTTGAGGATCATTTTATGGGTGAAAGAGAAACAAACTGGCCCGTACATTGAGAGGGAGCTAAGTGCTGATGTGCAAACATCAAGTGAATTAAATAAGATAACATGAGATAAATTGATTGGAACTGCGACATTTCACTTTGCAGTCCTTGAAATTATTTATCATGACCTACATATGGTGAAACAAATTTGGACAGTCCTGCATCCAACTCGAATATCTGGCTGCTGAATTGGCATGTGATTGCAATCATCTGTTTATTGATGCCGCACCTTCTTTGAAGCTTATGTACAGAGGCCCCTTTTACCAAGAAAATAGAAGGTAAGAAGTGGGAAAAAATCCATTCAGCCAATGCTGTTTATTCCAATTGAAATTCTTTTAGGATGAGCATTGAATCAGAATTCAAACTGCAGTATTTTGATTTATTTGGAACCCTTATATTTAGCACATTTTGGATCAATTTAAAGTTGGCAGAGGTTACTGTTAGTCATACATACAACTGCCCAGCAAATGAACTGTTGCCTGTTAATCAACCAGACTTATTGACCCAGCATAAGGTTCCCTCCATGCTGACAGTGCTGGAGGCACACTATCAAAGACCAGCAGTGGTATTATGTTTGGTAAAACTCAACCCAGGAGAAGGGGAGTAGCAGTTAATTCTTGCTGATCTAGGGGCAGGATAAGGCTGTAGATAAGTGGGAATACATAGCCACATGTGGAATATGTGCACATCCAAGTCAGGTAGGTCTCTATGCACGTTAAGAACCTGGTTCTTATTTCAATATAAAAAAACATATAAACTTTAGATATATTGTTTCTGGGCAATGTATGCATTGTCAGATGTGAGATATTCATGATCACAACCACCTAGATATAGAGAGGAATTGATTTTCATCATTTCAGAAATTAAGTTTAAAATAACCTTTTTAAAAAAAAACACAAATGCCCCCAAGATGAATGAAAATATATTAAAATTACAATTAAAAATAAGGAATGTAGCTCCTGTAAAGTAAGCTGAGAATAAATCTAAAAAGGTTCAAGCTTGTAGCCAAAACTAGAGATAAAAGTTTCCAAAAACTAAAAAGTGCAAGGAGGGTGGGGGGGAGGTGTATCTGGAATCTAGCCAGTGTGAGACACTCATGCAGGAAATATGTTTGAAATCAAATAAAAATCGATCTGAACAGTAAGACGGAAAATGCGTTTTTATTCTTATCAGATTGCCTTCCTTAGTCGGGGGTGTGGCGGGGAGGTGGGGGGAGGGGAGGGGGTTCATCATTGAGACTGACAGGCAGCCAATCGGCAGACTCCTGGAAGACTTCACATTCTGTGTGAGCTGAAGTGTTGCTGAACTGCTTTGGCTTCAGTTATAGCTTCAAAATCCAGCCACTAAATACCAAACAGGCCATTTTGGAAAATTCTCAAAGACAATAATTCTTCCTCTTTTACTAAACCATGGCAGGAACTTCACTGGAATGCCGATTAGAGCATTATTTGCTGTCTTCCCTTTAACATAAGAACATGAGAAATAGGAGCAGGAGTAGGCCATTCGGCCCCTCGAGCCTGCTCAGCCATTCAATAAGATCATGGCTGATCTTCTACCTCAACTCAATTTTTCTGCACTATCCCCACATCCCTTGATTCTCTTAATATCTAAAAATCTATCGCTCTCTGTCTTGAATATACTCAACAACTAAGCCCCCACAGCCCTCTGGGGTAGAGAATTCCACAGATTCACCACTCTCTGAGTGAAGAAATTTATCCTCATCTCAGTCCTAAATGGCTGACCCCTTATTCTGAGACTGTGACCCCTGGTTCTGGATTCACCAGCCAGGGGAAACATCCTCCCTATATCTACCCTGTCAAGCCCTGTAAGATTTTTGTATGTTTCAATGAGATCACCTCTCATTCTTCTAAACTCTGGGGAATATCGGCCTAGTCTACTCAATCTCTCCTCAGAGGACAATCCTCCATCCCAGGAATCAGTCTGGTGAACCTTTGTTGCATTCCCTCTATGGCAAGTATATCCTTCCTTAAGTATGGAGACCAAATCTGTACACAATACTCCAGGTGTGGTCTCACCAGTGCCCTATATAATTGCAGTAAGACGTCTTTACTCTTATACTCAAATCCTCTCGTAATAAAGGCCAACATACCATTTGCTTTCCGAATTGCTTGCTGTAACTGCATGTTAACTTTCAGTGATTGGTGTACAAGGACCCCCAGGTCCCTCTGAACACCAACATTTCCCAATCTCTCACCATTTAAAAAAAATTCTGCTTTTCTGTTTTTCCTTCCCAAGTGGATAACTTCACATTTCTCCACATTATATTCCATTGACCATGTTCTTGTCCACTCCTCTTTGCCTCCTCCTCACAACTCACATTCCCACCTAGCTTTGTATCATCAACAAACTTGGATATATTGGCCCTGAAATTCCAATGTCCCAGGTCCGTACGAAGTTCCTATGGACCCGGGAAGGCATTGGAAAAGCCGGGTTTCAGCGAGCAATGTGCATGCGCTGAAAACCGGTTTTTCCGATCTGTCAAGTTTCTGGCTTGACAGATCTCGTGTATATCGGGAGCGAGGACACTTGCAGGGCAAGATTTCCGAAATTTACGAATGACCTTTAAAATCTTGCGCCTACTTTTACAGGTGCAAGTGTTTAAAAATACATAAAAACATTAAAATTAAATTAAATAAACGCATATGAAAACATACTTTATTGTTAAAAACCCTCCCCACTACAGTAAGTTTATTTTAAGGCATCTTTAAAAAAAGTCAGGAAAATATTATTTTTTATATGTTGTGTATTTTTCTATTTTTTATTAATTTTTTGTGTGTTTGGGGGGGTTTCTCATTCACTGGGGGTTTCCCAGTTCATTGGATATATTCAAGAAGGAGTTAGATATGGCCTTTACGGCTAAAGAGATCAAGGGGTGTGGAGAGAAAGCAGGAAAGGCGTACTGAGGGAATGATCAGCAGGCTCGAAGGGCCAAATGGCCTACTCCTGCACCTATTTTCTATTCTCTACTTACGGAGTTCCCATTATTATGAATGAGAAAATACTGTACCTTGATTGGCTGCCCAGAGCCATGTGACTACAGCTGCAGCCGATGCGTAGGAGTGAAGGCCTCAGGCTCGGAAATTCGAGAGGGCGCAGCAGCAACAGGTAAGTGCGAAGTTTTTTACCTTTTCTCTTTAGTTTGCCCTCTAGCGGAATTTCAGGCCCATTACATTTGGCCTCCTCATCCAAATCATATATATAGATTGTGAATAGATGAGGCCCAAGCACTGATCCTTGTGGTACTCCACTAGTTACAGACTCCCAAAAATGACCGGTTTATTCCTACTCTCTGTTTTCTGTCCGTTAACCAATGCTCAATCCATGCTAGTATAATTACCCCTAATCCCATGAGCCCTAATTTTGTTTAATAACCTCTTGTATAGCACCTTATCGAATGCCTTCTGAAAATCCAAATACACCACATCCATTGGTTCCCCCTTCCTCTAGTCTGTTAGTTACAACTTCAAGAAACTCTAACAGATTTGTCAAACATAATTTCCCTTTCATAAATCTGTGTTGACTCTGCCTAATCCTATTATTATTTTCTAAGTGCCCTGTTACCATGTCCTTAATAATAGATTGTAGCATTCTTCCTACAACTGATGTCAGGCTAACTGGTCTGTAGTTCCCCTTTTTCTCTCCCCCATCTTTCTTAAATAGCGGGGTTACATTTGCTACATTCCAATCTGCGGGAACTGTTCTAGAATCTATGGAATTTTGGAAGAAGACAACCAATTCATCCAATATATAGCCATTTTTTTAAAAACCCTGTAGGCCATCAGATTCAAGTTTATCGGCTTTCCGTCTCATTAAGTTCTCCAGTACTTTTTTTTGGACTAAAACTACCTTCAGTTCCCGTTGTTTATTGTTAAAGCCTTTCACGTTCATTCTTAAGGCAAATTCATAAATAGACATTAAAAGGTTTATTACATTTGCCCCTTATACAGTCTGACTATTTACAAGAATATTCCCAAGTCTATTGCTGTTTGTGTAACATGGTGTAGCCTGCTGACATCAGATTAAAACAAAGTATCTAGTCTCTTTAATCAATAAATCCTAAGGGGAAAAATATAAGCTGACTGTGAAAGATTGGCTTTTAGTTTTACAGACAAGGTTAAGGTAACAGCCTGATAAGTAAAGTCTATTGCCATGTTATCCAATCTATGAAGAACCAGCATTCTTTTTTTTACTGTTAAAGATTTATTTGCAACAATCATCGAACAGAGGGAATTGTTTTATTAAATTATCTATCACAGTAAAGTAGCACTCTCTCAAACCATCTGTTTCCAACGCTCTTCATGCTTTCACTGGGTCAGGTGCCATGACAGATGCAATAGTTAGTTTATTGCATTTGTCTCATTTACGTTGCACTATTGAGGGTTAGGATCAGGTAGATAGACGCAGGCAGTTATAGTTCCCTCAGGCTATATGAGGCACAGTTCTTTAACTTCTATGTTTCAACAGAACGTAAGAATTTTTAAGAACAAGTAAAGGCCTTCTTAGACTCATAGAATGATACAGAACAGGAGGCCACTCTTTGAAAGAGTGATCCAATTAGTCCCACTCTCCTGCTCTTTCCCCATATCCTTGCAAATTTTACCCCTTCAAGCATTTATCCAATTCCCTCTGGTCTGACTAAGCATCCATTACTGAATGATTTGAACCCCATCTACCTTCCTTCTTACTATTCCCTTTTGCCAAAATCATACCTAATTGTCTCTTGAACCCTCTTACACTGTCCTCTTCAACTCCCTTCCTGAGTAAATTATTCTACAAGTTTTTTTTCCTTTGTGTAAAAACATCTGTTTGAATTTCCATTTTACTTGTAACTTTTTAAAGGGAAATAATGTTTGACAAATTTGCTGGAGTTCTTTGAGGATGTAGTGAACAGGGTGGATAAAGGGGAACCAGTGAATGTGGTGTATTTGGATTTCCAGAAAGCGTTCGATAAGGTGCCACATAAAAGGCTACTGCATAAGATAAAAGTTCACGGGTTTGAGGGTATTTTATTAGCATGGATAGAGGATTGGTTAACTAACAGAAAACAGAGAGTCGGGATAAATGGGTCATTTTCAGTTTGGCAAACTGTAACTAGTGGGGTGCCGCAGGGATCAGTGCTGGGGCCTCAATTATTGACAATCTATATTAATGATTTGGATGAAGGGACCAAGTGTAATGTAGCCAAATTTGCTGATGATACAAAGATAGGTGGGAAAGCAAGTTGTGAAGAAGATACACAGAATCTGCAAAGGGATATAGATAGGTTAAGTGAGTGGGCAAATAATTGGCAGATGGAGTATAATGTGGGAAAATGTGAGGTTATCCACTTTGATAGGAAGAATAAAAAATAAAATTATTATTAAAATGCTGAGGTACAGAGGGACCTGGGGGTCCTTGTACATGAAACACAAAAAGTTAGTATGCAGGTGCAGCAAGTAATTAGGAAGGCAAATGGAATGTTGGCCTTTATTGCAAGGGGGATAGAGTATAAAAGTAGGGAAGTCCTGCTACAGGGTATTGTTGAGGCCACATCTGGAGTACTGCGTACAGTTTTGGTCTCCATATTTAAGGAGGGATATACTTGCATTGGGGGCAGTTCAGAGAAGGTTCACTGGGTTGATTCCTGAGATGAAGGGGCTGTCTTATTAAGAAAGATTGGGCCTATACTGAATTTTTCGAGGTGGTAACCAGGAGGGTTGATGAGGGCAGTGCGTATGATGTAGTGTATATGGATTTTAGCAAAGCTTTCGATAAGGTCCCACATGGCAGACTGGTCACAAAAGTAAAAGCCCATGGGATCCAGGGCAAAGTGGCAAGTTGGTTCCAAAATTGGCTGAGAGACAGGAAGCAAAGGGTAATGGTTGATGAGTGTTTTTGTGACTGGAAGGATGCATCCAGTGGGGGTTCCGCAGGACTCAGTGTTGGGTCCCTTGCTTTTTGTGGTATATATCGACTTGGACTTAAATGTTGGGGGTATGATTAAGAAGTTTGCAGATGACACTAAAATAGACTGTGTGGTTGATAATGAAAAAGAAGGCTGCAGATTGCAGGAAGGTATCCATGTACTGGTCAGGTGGGCAGAGCAGTGGCAAATGGAATTCAATCCCGATAAGTGTGAGGTAATGCATTTGGGGAGGTCTAACAAGGCAAGGGAATACACAGTAAATGGTACGACACTGAAAAGTGTAGAGGAACAAAGGGACCTTGGAGTGCAGGTCCACAGATCCCTGAAGGGTAGCAGGCCAGGTAGCTAAGGTAATTAGGGAGGCATATGGATTTCTTGTCTTTATAAAGAGCAAGGAGGTTATGCTTGAACTGTATAAAACACTGGTTAAGCCACAGCTGGAGTACTGTGTGCAGTTCTGGTCACCACATTACAGGAAAGCTGTGATTGCACTGGAAAGGGTGCAGAGGAGATTGACAAGAATGTTGCCTGGACTGGAGAATTTTGGCTATGAGGAAAGATTGGAGATGCTGGGTCTGTTTTCTTTGGAACAGAGGAGGCTAAGGGGAGACCTGATTGAGGTGTATAAAATAATGAGGAGCCTGGATAGAGTGGATATGAAGGACCTGTTTCCCTTGGCAGAGGGATCAACAACCAGGGAGCATAGATTTAAAGTAATTGGGAGGAGGTATAGAGGAGATATGAGGGAAAATTTCTTCACCCAGAGGGTGGTGGGGGTCTGGAACTCACTGACTGAAAGGGTGGTAGAGGCAGAAACCCTCACCACATTTAAAAGATACTTGGATGTGCACTTAAAGCGCCGCAACCTACAGGGCTACGGACCGAGAGCTGGAAAGTGGGATTAGGCTGGATAGTTCTTGTTCGGCCGGCGCAGACATGATGGGCCAAAATGGCCTCCTTCCGTGCTGTAAATTTCGATGATTCTATGATACTCATTGGAGTTTAGAAGAATGAGAGATAATCTTATTGAAACATATAAGATTCTTAGAAGGCTTGACAGGGTAGATGCAGAGAGGATGTTTCCCCTCATGGGGGAATCTAGAACTAGGAGCCATAGTTTCAGAATAAGGGGTCGCCCATTTAGAACGGAGATGAGGAGGAATTTCTTCTCTCATAGGATCGTGAATCTTTGGAATTCTCTGCCTCAGAGAGCTGTGGAGGTTGGGTCATTGAATATATTTAAGGTGGAGATAGACAGCTTTTTGAATGATAGGGCAGTCAAGGGTTATGGGGAGCGGGCAGGAAAGTGGAGTTGAGGCCAAGATCAGATCAGCCATGATCTTATTGAATGGCGGAGCAGGCTCGAGGGGCCCAATGACCGACTCCTGCTCCTATTTCTTATGTAACTTGGATCTCTGGTATTTGAATCCTTTGCATCAATGAATAGTTTGTCCAGACTAACGTTGTCAGTCATCTTTATAGTTTTGAAATTGAATCAGGTCACCTCAAAGATTCAGACCCGGAAAACACCATAGATGGACTTTAACTGACTAACATTGATTCAATAATTTAGGTTATTATATTGAACTAACAGCCTTTGAGGCATCGCCTAACTGTACTGACATAGCACTCCATCCTTGACTTTATGGAAGATATTGCCATTGAGAATTCTTCCCCAAACCCTTTATACAGTGAGATGCAAAATCTATAAATAGACCAAAATATACATAGCATTATATTGAATTCCAATTTTCACATTGATGTACAATTTTATATATTTAAAGTTACAAATTTACAAATCTAATGTTGTCCTGATTTATACAGTTACACTTTAGCACTTTAAATAATACAGCTGTATTTAGATATTTCTTCTTGATAGTTCTGTGTTAAAAATCATGTAATGAATACAGTTTGATTCAGCAATCAATGTACTTACTCTCCATATCTTATTGGAATAAAAGATTTTCATCAAATACTTCTTCAGCCCCTGTCCTTTTTTGTAGCTGTGATGGCCCTTTCAATCCAGTCACTGTAAATAAGCAATAAAAACAAATGAGATTCAGATCCCTGTACTGTACTAGTTTTTCACAGTGTTGTAAGTTTCGTCACTTGCAGGTTTGAGAGAGAAATAATTCAAATAATGCTATGTGCGTGCTTCAGTTTGTAGTTGAGTGGCAATTCCTTTGTGAAAATAGAAAATGTTGCAAACACTCCGCAGATCAGCCAGCATCTGTAGAGAGAACAGATACCTTAAAATTTAAGATGTGGACCCATTGTCAGAACTGTGCCTTTTTGAATTTCAGTGATTGTATAAATACAAAATCCAGAAGCATTATTTGTTATAACTACAAACTTTCATAAGAACATTTTGGAAAGTTTTTTTTACATGTAATGCATATATAATGGCAATCACACATGTTGACACTTAATAATGTATGCAAAAATTATAGGTTTACCATAATAAGTACTTCAAATGAAAATGTACTGTATATTCATTTAGAACTGCCACATATTTTGTATTTCCTCCATTTTTCATTGAGGACAGTGCAGTTGTGAAAGTCTATGATGAGTAGGCTTAAATGTCATAGATTACCGAAAGCTTTAGTCATAGGTGGTGAAGGAATGCAAAATTCACAAGAAACCCCCCCTGTGTTTGGGCTCATTTGAAAGGAAATTTAATTTGGGACTATTTACCGAAAAGTTTGGAATTCTAAAGTGCTTATGGAAGAAACTACTAACTTTAATAGAATTTTGGATTTTAAAAGACAAACTCAAGGCTGTGGGCGGACCTACGGAACTAGCAAGAGACAGTCTAATTAAGTGAAGCTACCTGGGTTTGAGAACTGTCTGGAAGAATGAGCATTTGAAAATCCTTCTCCACAAGAGACATTAACATCACAAAATCACCCAGAGGTAGCTACCCATCAACATGGGTCTGGACAACCATTTCAGCAAATACATCACAAAGAGGCCCAATCCAGCCTGTATGCGAAAGACTAAACACAAAAGAACATTGCAATTACCAAACTAATATTTCCATCAGGAAACAGTTTTTGAACATCAACTCACCCAAAACATATCAACTTTTAATGAGCCCACCAGAATATTACAAAGAAGAACCAAGCCCGCCAAAATTATACAAAGGATTTTGAAGAGATTTGGCGCTCAGATTAGAACCACTGAAATCGTATAACTGGCCCCTGTTTTCAACAGAGGTTAGGTGGATGCTAGGTAGCTACAAGGCTGCTACCACCTCAGATGACACTTTGACTGACAGACTAGTACCACACTATGCTGTGTCATCAAGACAAGGAGAGAAACTAATGCAACAGTTGTAAACTAACTTCTCCAGCCTCGAAGTCCTGAAGTCCTGAAGGAAGGAAGAACATCACCATTACAGCACGGACCGACCACAGTCAACGTGGTATCAAGGGAAAAACAACCGCGATCTACCATTAACTATCAAAAGGGTTGGTAAAAATAGTCCCTACACGCCCTGAAGTCTAACCTAGCTAGAATTAGGAATTGGAAGGTGGGAGGTATAATTTACTGCGACCCCTCTTTGAATGTGTAGTGCATGGTTCTTTATTAGAGTGATTTGTGATTCTAAGTTTGACCTTGTACCTTTCCTTGTATTGTTCTTTATTCGAGTGATTGTAAGTTTGGCCTTGTATTTTTTTACTAGACTAATAAGCCTGCATTACCTTGACTGTAATAAAAACAAAGTTCTTTGCATCAAACCAGTGTCTTTTGCACTTTTGTCACATCCCCAAATAAATCCAGAGTATAGAACCCAAGGGAGTGGGAGTGATTCGAACCGCTCAAGTTGGTCAGAAGGGAACCTGACCCCCTCATAGAGACCACCCCCCTTACAGTGGGCAACTTCCATCTTTGATTGGATTCCCAATTTGGTGAAATTGTGCACAGAATGTTTTTTCTCAATAGAAATAAACATGAGATGGACAAATTGGACCCGCCGAATCTTCGCAACCCTCCAGTTTTCTGAACAGCTTCCAATAGACAGTGAGTGTTTGCATTCCTGGTATGGGATCACCCACCCAATGTATTCAAAATCCACCTCAAGAAGAAATGCTCCAATTTATGAATGATGAGTGTGTTCTTTTGTTAGTGATGTTGACATCACAGAGTTAGGTCACATAGGATTCTCTATCCCCCCTCCCACCCCCATCACATGTAATGCGATGAGTCTCACTTGCATACACAATGAAAATAGCAGGCCAGCTAATAACAGGAACTGCCAACATTGGTGAGTGAGTTTTGATCGATACGATATGACACTGATCAAATGACAGACATTCTCCTTCAAGATCATGGATAGAGAATTTAATCGTAATAAACTGAATTTATTATACTTAATCTCATTTCAGCTCACACAAAATCTAGCAGGCTATGTTGTCATCCACACGCTTGTAATGGGTCAATACTTTGAATTACATAAAGGTGCAATATGTTTGATTGAATATTTTAATCAGTTGCGTGGATATGTTAAAAGGAATGCTAATTTAAACTAAGGAATGGAATACTCTTTGAGATCCGTGCTAAACATATGTTTTACATAATGTAGAAACTTAAAAGCTTTTAGAGGATTAAAGAGATCTTGGTCAAAAATGTAACAGGGATTGAATTCCTCATATGTGCTGCAGCGATGCATTTCAAAGCACCTAATTTATAGAGAAAAAATAATGTTTCCAATAATGTTAGTTCCCAGGATGCCCCCAGCCAGCAGTTCTAAAGCATAAACAGAACTGTGTCACTCTGGAAGTAAAATACCAAAGAATGTTTAATGGTGAACGTTATGATTAACCAGCAGAAATCTTTCCTGTCGTCTCCTACATAAGGAGCCAACGGGAATAACTACATGTACATTAATGAAGAATGACCTTCTACTAAATTACCCCATAATCATAAATTTAATATAGAGAGATACCTGTCCCCACACATCATGCTGCTACATTTTAATTAGCCTTTTGCTGTAGCTTGCACTTTTCCATGTATTTTTTCCCATTCTTCCTCTGAGCAAATCCTCAAGGAAAATGGTGCAGAATACAATGAAATTGTGTCAGCTGCTTTGTTTTGTGTTTTCATTTTGTCTATATACAAGAATTTATTTTTAAAAGCCAAGGTTATAGTAACATTTAAAAATGACTGATTATCAGTTGCTTTATCCATTTGTTTGCTGTTTTTGTTTTCTGATCCTACTCAATTTGTGTCATTTGCTTTCTTTATGCTGTTTCTGTGTTTCGTTTCCATTGTCATTTTTTCCTTTCATTTTGCTACATTTCTGCAACAAGGAGACACTTCCGGCTCCTTCTCTTGTGACTAGCTTTTAACCTTTCCCTCTCTGAGGGCTTGACTGAAAGATGTGAATGAGTGTATGTATGATTTAATTTCAAAGAAGTTACCACTCACACAGTCAGACAGTGCCGCTTAATTGACATGATTATGTGGATTCCAGCACCATATTTTAGCATAAACAAGCTGAAAAATTGTTGAATGTATACGGTGGAATAATTTGCTACCCATTTTTATTAGAAAGCAGTTTTACAATCAAGAGGCAGGCCACCGTTGTATGATGATCAACTGATGCAAATGTGTCCTTACAGAATTTCTCTATTTTGTTTTTAAGATGTGTATCTTTAAAAATAATTACTTTTGAAACTTGTAGCAGCCATATTATCCAACTTGTCTGAGAAGCTGTTGAAAAATATTTACCCTGAATCATGCTCCGTTATCTCTGGGAGGTGTTGATATACTCCTAATGGCTATTCAATAGAAGTGGAGGGAAATCAATTGCAAGGAGAATGTAGTTTGTTTATTGTCAGGAGTTGTTTCAAGGTTGTATGAATTGTAAAGGCTATTTTTTTTTAATGGGTATGATTGGAGGTAATGTGACATAGTTTCAGCAAAGGACCATAACCTTTATTGTTTCATGTTAGAAAGCACCATGATACTAATTATTTTATGCTAGGAAACTATTATGTTAACCCTTTTGTTTTTAGTGTTTGCCATGTATATTTCCAATTGATACTTGCAGTTTCTACCATTAAAAAATACTAGTTATAGTATATAAAAATAAAGTTATAGCACATAACAATAAAGTTATAGTACATTACAATAAAGACAGAGAATGACAGCTCTTTACATATTTGTACCCTGCAATGTTAAATTTTAGGTAAGAGCAACCATAATAATATGACAGCTAATTCAAGAGTTTCTCTGTTGTAGCTGTCAATTAACTATTTGAGACATAGGCCGGAATTTTCTGGGGTCCGTTGTTAGTCGGAGCGGGTCGGCAACCTCCCATTATCCTGCCCTTACACGCCTTTGCCTCAGGTACCTCTGCCAGCGTGGCAATGTCCAGAATGGCAGAGGCAGGTGACCTAATTCTAATCATTAAGAGGTACTTGTCAGACACTTATGCATCTTTTTAACCCTACCTTTAAATTTACTTGGATGTCCACAGGAAGCACGTAGCTCGGGAACCACGTCTGTCAACCTGAGGCGAGAGTTCAGTGGCCATTGCTCCAGCTGATCACTTGACACCATCAAATGTACAGTAAAAGCTCCCACCTGACACCTAATCATGTTCCTCAGGCAGAAGCTGTTGCTGGCTGCACTCCCAGCACAGATTCTGCAGGCTGCAAGTCGGTCCAGCAAAGTCTCCATCTAGTCTCGCCTCATTGGAGGAACCACTCTCACCATTGACAGATCGCTTCTCTCATCTCTACTTCACCTGCCATCTATTCCATCAGCATGGGTGCCGCTTATACTGTCTCACCTTGGTCCTCAGAATCTGACCACGATGAGCCCCAACACCAACAGCACCAGGCAGCACCAACAACAACACCACCAACCTTCTCCAAAACAACCTGATGCTGCACAGGACAGAAGGCTGTACCGCGCCAAAGGCAATACCCCCAACACAGGGTATACAGGTAGCACAAAGGAGTGGGTGGACATGCCTTACCAGTGGCTGTCAAATTCATCAGCGTCCTCAACCTCTTCGCCTCCTTCCAGGGATCTGCTGCAGACATTTGCGGCATCTCACAGTTGGCCATCCACAGATGCATCACACAGGTCACCGATGCCCTGTTTGACAAGTCAGCCAATTATATCAACTTCGCCACTGATGAGCAGGCACTCAGCTTTGCCACTCTGGCTGGCTTGCCATGGTGCAGGGCATCATCGATTGCATACATGTGGCCATCAGGGCACCCCATCATTACCCAGGAGTCTTTGGCAACCGCAAGGGCTTCCACTCCCTCAATGTACAGCTCGTCTCCCAACATAGGAAGATCATCATGCATGTGTGCGTCAAATTCCCTGGCAGCTGTCATGACTCGTCCTGCGCCAGTCCACCCTCCCTCAGCTCTTCGCTCCTCCAAAGAGACGTTCCGGCTGACTGCTTTGAGACAAGAGTTATCCACTGAAGACGTGGCTCATGACACCCTTGAGGAGGCCAAGTACTGAGGCCCAGGAGAGATATAATAAAAGCCACATTTCCACCAGATGTGTCATAGAGCAGACAATGTGCTTCAGATTTTTTTTTTTTTTTTAATTCGTAGCCAATCGTTCCAATTCTTTGTCAAATCACAAACGCCAGAGGTCACCTTGCACACGCCAAGGATCACTCTGCGCCAATGCTCTTAGCCAAAAGGCCTAGAGCCACTGCACCGTTCCTGGAAGTACTGCAATACCAGGTTCGTGCCATGGAGGTGGATGGGTCAGGTCCCCCACACACCTCCGTGGAGGTGGATGGGTCAAGCCACCCCACCCACCTCCTGTTTCCAAAAAAGCAAGCATATACCTTCCTGATCCAGGGAGAACCACCCGGAGGTCATGGTGGCTACTCCCCTGTCAGGTCAGTTACGCATGATCTTAGCCAAAAGGCCGAGACAATGTGCTTCAGATGCCTTGACAGATCTGGAGGAGCTGTTCAGTACGCAACAGCCAGGGTCTCCAGAATCGTCCAGGTCTGCTGCGCCCTGCACAACATAGTGCAGCGGTGAGGATTAGCGCTGCATGTGGAGCAGGGCAGAAAGCCTCTTCGGAAGAGGATGAGCAGGAGCTGGAGGAACTACAGGCTAAATCCCACCTGCACCCTAACCATGATCAGCTTTCTATAACTTTACGCAGTACACCCATGTGGCTGGCACCACCCCACACCAACACCATAAAGCATCCTTACAATGACCAAGCCAATTCTTTTACACTAACCATCATTGCTCGAGGTAATGCTATGTCTCACCATTCACTGCAACTCACCAAGCCACTTTCAAAGTGCACACAAATCTGTCCAAGAGCAGAAAGTGGTAAAAATAAAGATTTTTATGTTTGACAGCACATTAACAGAAACTTTACATGTACATTGAATAAAACACCCAATCGGCTACTGTTTTGTCATATTTCTCTTCCACGTACTTCTGCAAGATGCTACACCACAATGTAACACCACTGTATTACTGTATACACTCAACCTAGATGCACACCTTGACCACAAGTTGTGAACTTGTGGGAGATACTCCTTACCTGATCACACAAGTAAAAAAGGGAGGTACAACGTAGGATCATCATCTTTGGAGTCCTGTAAATAAAGAGAGCAGGTCACAGAGTGACCTTGTCCCCAGAATGTGCCTCGTGTGGTTTCATACTGTAGAGTAAGGACTTTATATTGGCGACAAGAAATGGGAATTCACGGCCCACAAGAATGGCCACCGGTAGCGCAAAGGAACGGAACTGTGTTGGGGAAGACTGGGACGATTTCGTCGAGAGGCTTCAGCAAAGCTTTGTTACAAAAGAATGGTTGGGGGATGCAGCGGCCGACAAGCGAAGGGCTCATCTTTTGACCAGCTGCGGACCAAAGACTTACGCGCTCATGAAGGACTTACTAGCGCCCGAAAAGCCGGCGGAAAAAACCTTTGAAGAACTTACCAAATTGATCGGGGAGCACCTCAAACCGGCGAGTAGCATACTTATGGCCCGACACAGATTCTATACCACCGACGTCGTGAAGGACAGAGCAGACCGGACTTCGTAGCGGACCTCCGGTATTTGGGCAGCCTCTGTAAGTTCACAGACGCCTGCAGGGGGGAGATGCTAAGGGCCTTCTTTATCGAGGGCATCGGTCATGCGGGAATTTTCCACAAGTTAATTGAGACCAAGGATTTGACCTTGGAAGCGGCGGCGTTGATAGCTCAAACTTTCATGGCGGGGGAGGAAGAGACGAAAATAATATACGTGCGCAATTCTGCCTCTAACGCGGCAATGGATCAGGGAATCAACATCATCAATGCGACTCAGAGCCCTGCAGGCAGGCAGGGGCAGTCCGACACTCCCCAGGCAGCAATAGATGCCAGAGTAGGAGTTCTACAGAGACAATGGCAGGCTGAACAGACATTCACGCCATCACAGTGGATAATGCGGCCCGGGATGGGGCCATTGACACCCACTAATAGGGTACTTAAGAGCAGTACAAGGGACAGTCAGCGCGGAATGCCTGGCCATAGTCCCTTTGTTCCCAACAATGGAAACTTTAACTCATGCTGGAGGTGTGGGGGAAAACATTCAGCTAGATCTTGCAGATTTCAACAGTTTGTCTGCAGAAACTGCAATCTCAGTGGCCATTTAGCTCGAATGTGCAGGAAGTCTGCAACCAGACTAATATATGAGGTGGATGGACCAGAAGAGGGTTCTTTGAGGCAGGATGACTTGATGAGGGTTTTATTAAATGGTATCCCTGTACACATGGAGCTGGACACTGGGGCCAGCCAGTCACTCATGGGAATTTAGCAATTTGAGAAGCTATGGCCACTTAAAGCCAGTAGACCCAAATTAGCACGTATCGAGACACAATTACGGACTTACATTAAAGAAATCATTCCGGTGCTAGGCAGTGCAATGTTGGCTGTCGCACACAATGGGTTAGTGAATCGGCTACCGCTCTGGATTGTCCCGGGCAATGGTCCCGCACTGTTGGGGAGGAGCTGGTTAGCCGAGATGAACTGGAAATGGGAGGATGTTCACGCAATGTCATCTGTGGAGCGAAGTTCGTGCTCACAAGTCCTACAACAATTTGATTCACTATTCCATGAGGGAGCATAGACCACCTGAAAGACTAAACCTATGATCCCAATAAGACTTTGGGGGGGAAGGTGATGTCATGTATGTAACCACAATGTAACACCACTGTATTACTGTATACACTCAACCTAGATGCACACCTTGACCACAAGGGGTGAACTTGTGGGAGACACTCCTTACCTGATCACACAGGTATAAAAAGGGAGGTCCCACACAGAGCCATCGTCTTTGGAGTCCTGTAAATAAAGAGAGCAGATCACAGAGTGACCTTGTCCCCAGAATGTGCCTCGTGTGGTTTCATGCTGTAGAATAAGGACTTTACACTACCCCTGTGGTTTCAGCAAAGGTAGAGGTAGCTGCTCACTGCCCTGCTGCAACTGCATAGACACTCTTGACGGACGTCCTCTGGGTTTTGGAGCCTGCTCCTCCTGCGGCTGTGCTGGGGCAGACTCGGCCATCGCTGTCTGAGGAGGCATCTGGGGCTCTGGCTGTGGGATGGCAACGGGGGAGAAGTGTGAGCACTTTGAGAGGAGCCCCCACTCCCTTGTCCCCTCTCACCATCATCCCTCTCATGGGCCACGCGCACTTTCCTACTCGCAAGGAGCTGGAGAGCACCTTGTTGCACATTAGTGGGGCCATGAGGACCCATACCTACACTGACATCCCTCCGACAGAGGAGGTCTATGAGCTTCTGCCATCTATTCTCCATAGAGACCGTGTGCTCCTGTGAGTGGTGCATTAGCTGTTTCAGGCCATAATTTACATGGAAGAGCATTTCGTTGCCATCGCCTGTGACACGGTGAAGCTCATGTTGGACTCCTTCATTCTTTGAACATTTGCAGATATTGCAGTCACAAAACCTGCCAGAGCCTCCTAGCTGCCCCTCCAGGATCGCCCTCTTTCTGGATGATTCCAGAGATTCAGCGTCTACATGCAGCTGAGCAGAGCTGGGAGCATCCTGCGCCCTCCGGCGAGGAGTCACCACTGCTGTCCCTGTCTCCACCACCTGCTCTTGCTCACTTGTAGGTGGTGAGACACCAGGTGACAACAATACCCTATATCGCGTGCTACATCGAGGTGTGCTTATCTGCGTTGCTGCTGTGTGTGCTTATGTCTGGTGACGGTGCCCCCGTCAAGGCTGGAGGCTCCTCTGAGGAGTCATCTTCCTTTTTCTCCTGCACAGTGGGATGCAGGGCAGCGGCGGGGGTGGGGGTGGCTCTTGATGGACCTGTGGGAGAGTAAAGAGACGTCATATGTAGAATGGGTAACAATTATGCACATGATGACCGTTCAGTGGCTGCTGACATCAGTCACCGTATGAGTGAGTGCTGTATGCCATGTGGCTGTATGAGATGTAATTCTGTCACCAGGTTACTGAGATGTCCCCCTCTCTCCGTTTCCCACCACCAGCTGCTTGGCGACTCCAGATATCTCTGAAGCAGCCTCCTCTGCTGTTGTAAGGTTTGTAAATAATGGAAGGCCACTGCCGGTTCTCCTTCTCCCTTTTATTGTGGGCTCTCTTTTCCTGCAAGGAGGGAAAGAAGAGAAGTTTGAGTGAGAGCGATTGAATGAGTGTAAGGAATGGATGGGTTAGATCTTCAGAAGGAGACTTTAATGGAGTGGGGTGTCAAAGCCAATTGGCCTCCTTGTATGTTGTTAGTTGGTATGATTGCATTAGGATAAGGGTGAGTGAGAAGGGTGGCTAGTCAGATGGGGGGTGTGAGTATCTAAATAGAGAGAGGGATGGGTGGACGTATAACGTATATTTGTGTGAGTAAGGCAGAGTGATGGGGATGTGATGAGAGGCACAGCAGGATGAAGTTAAATGTAGCTTTGTACTGAACTTTCCTGTTTAATGAGATAATTGAAATATTTGCGGCACTGCACCTAGATCTCCTGACCATATCCCTGCTGTTCACCTCCTCTACAATTTACAATCAGGCTCTTTTTGTTTCCTGGGGAGGTCTCTCCCGTCCATTGGACTCCCTCCACAAGCATACGGAGGGAGTTATCGGAGAACCTGGGTGCAGCATTGGTGCAGTCATTTACAAAGTGTTTGCTGTAGTGCACTGACTGCACTATCCTAGATGAACCTTCAACTGCAATGTGGCCATGGCTCCTTTAAATATCCCGGCTTAAAATGTGTCATGAATGACATCATTAGATCCGCACCATTTAATGGGGCGGGTAACCTGCAGGGTGGGTTTAATCAGCCCCATTGACGGAAAATCGTTTTCTGGAGCAGGAGTGAAGCAGCAACGGGGTCATGACCTGCCATGACGACCACCTGCACCCGAGCCGCCCAGGTAAGGAAAAGTCCGGCCATGCAGATCCAGCCGGTCACGTTCCAATCACATAATCTCATGTCCACTTATATATTTTGACCAACTCGCTCTCTAATTTCTGAGCTGCCTCCTCAGATTCCACAGCCTCATCTACTTTGATGTGATGAGCGCATCCAGTCCCACACCAATGTCATCATCATAGGCAGTCCCTCGAAGCGAGCATGACTTGCTTCCACGCCGAAAAGGGATGAGTTCACAGGTGTTTCAATGAAGGAAGTAATATTCTGGATCCCGACCTGTCATGTATGTAACCTCTATGTAACACCACTGCAATACTGCATATACTTAAGCAAAGTACCTTGACCACAGGGGGTGAACTTGTGGGAGACACTCCTTACCTGGTCATCCAGGTATATAAAGGGAGGTCCCACACAGGGTCATCACTTCTTCGTCCTGTGAATAAAGGTTCAGGTCATAGAGTGACCTTGTCCATAGAATGTGCCTCGTGTGGGTTTTGTGCCATTGGGAAAGGCAGTTTGAGCAGCGCGAGTCCGGGGTGCGTGGTGAGGCCTATAGAGGCGTGCTTGTGCAGCCCCAGCCGGGAGAAAAAGCAAAAAAGAAGTAGAAAATAATCAAAAGGTGATGTCACAGCCAAAGGGGTAAGTGATTGGCTGGTGATTGGTGAGTAGCTTTTCTTTTTCTTTTTTATATCAATAAGTAACCTGTTAACATTGTTGTCGCCAAATTAAGTGTATCTAAGGGTTAAGTCATGGCAGGAAAGCTCGGTCACGTGATATACTCCTCCTGTACCATGTGGGAACTCAGGGACACTTCCGGTGTCCCTGATGACTACGTGTGCAGAAAGTGTATCCGCCTCCAGCTCCTGACGGACCGCGTAGCGGGTTTGGAGCTGAGGGTGGATTCACTCTGGAGCATCCACGATGCTGAGAATGACGTGAGTAGCACGTGTAGCGAGTTGGTCTTACCACAGGTGAAGGGTCCACAGCCAGCTAGGGAATGGAAGACCAGCAGGAAGAGCAGTGCAAGGAAGGTAATGCAGGGGTCCCCTGCGGTCATCCCCCTGCAAAACAGATACACCGCTTTGAGTACTGTTAAGGGGGATGACTCATCAGGGGAGGGCAGCAGCAGCCAAGTTCATGGCATCGTGGCTGGCTCTGCTGCACAGGAGGGCAGGAAAAAGAGTGGGAGAGCGACAGTGATAGGAGATTCAATTGTAAGGGGAATGGATAGGCGTTTCTGCGGCCGCAACCGAGACTCCAGGATAGTATGTTGCCTCCCTGGTGCAAGGATCTAGGATGTCTCGGAGCGGGTGCAGGACATTCTGAAAAGGGAAGGAGAACAGCCAGTTGTCGTGGTGCATATTGGCACCAACGACACAGGTAAAAAAAAGGGATGAGGTCCTACAAGACGAATTTAAGGAGCTAGGAGCTAAATTAAAAAGTAGGACCTCAAAAGTAGTAATTTCGGGATTGCTACCAGTGGCACGTGCTAGTCAGAGTAGGAATCGCAGGATAGCGCAGATGAATATGTGGCTTGAGCAGTGGTGCAGCAGGGAGGGATTCAAATTCCTGGGGCATTGGAACCAGTTCTGGGGCAGGTGGGACCAGTACAAACCGGACGGTCTGCACCTGGGCAGGACTGAACCAATGTCCTAGGGGGAGTGTTTGCTAGTGCTGTTGGGGAGGAGTTAAACTAATATGGCAGGGGGATGGGAACCAATGCAGGGAGACAGAGGGAAACAAAATGGAGACAGAAGCAAAAGACAGAAAGGAGATGAATAAAATTGGAGGGCAGAGAAACCCAAGGCAAAAAACAAAAAGGGCCACTGTACAGCAAAATTCTAAAGGGTCAAAGTGTAATAAAAAGGCAAGCCTGAAAGCTTGGTGCCTCAATGCGAGGAGTATTCGGAACCCAGGAGAGGGCTCTGAGCTAGTTAGAGTGGGTGAGAGCTCAGATGAACAGGATCCCAAGAAAGAATGCAAAAAGGCAGGAGGCAACAGAGCAGAGTAGCACTGGGGTAACTGTCAACCACAAGGTGATAGGAAGGGACAATATGTATGAATATAAAGGGACTGCAGGAGGGGTCAACTAAAAATCATGGTTTAAAAACTAGTATTAAAACACTCTACCTAAACGCACGCAGCATTCGAAATAAAGTAAATGAGTTGACGGCACAAATCATTACAAATGGGTATGATTTGGTGGCCATTACAGAAACGTGGTTGCAGGTGGCCAAGACTGGGAATTAAACATACAAGGGTATCTGACAATTCGGAAGGATAGACAAGGAATGGAAAGGAGATGGGGTAGCTCTGTTAATAAAGGATGATATCAGGGCAGTTGTGAGAGATGATATTGGCTCTAATGAACAAAATGTTGAATCATTGTGGGTGGAGATTAGAGATAGTAAGGGGAAAAAGTCACTGGTGGGCATAGTTTATAGGCCCCCAAATAATAACTTCACGGTGGGGCGCAATAATCAAGGGAATAATAGAGGCATGTGAAAAAGGAACGGCAGTAATCATGGGGGATTTTAACCTATATATCGATTGGTCAAATCAAATCGCACGGGGTAGCCTGGAGGAGGAATTCATAGAATGCATACGGGATTGTTTCTTAGAACAGTATGTTACAGAACCTACAAGGGAGCAAGCTATCTTAGATCTGGTCCTGTGTAATGAGACAGGAATAATAAATGATCTCCGATTAAAAGATCCTCTCGGAATGAGTGATCATAGTATGGTTGAATTTGTAATACAGATTGAGGGTGAGGAAGTAGTGTCTCAAACGAGCGTACTATGTTTAAACAAAGAGGACTACAGTGGGATGAGGGCAGAGTTGGCTAAAGTAGACTGGGAACACAGATTAAACGGCACAATTGAGGAACAGTGGAGGACTTTTAAGAAGCTCTTTCATAGTGCTCAACAAAAATATATTCCAGTGAAAAAGAAGGGCGATAAGAGAAGGGATAACCAGCCGTGGATAGCCAAGGAAATAAAGGAGAGTATCAAATTAAAAACCAATGCGTATAAGGTGGCCAAGGTTAGTGGGAAAATAGAAGATTGGGAAAATTTGAAACGACAGCAAAGAACGACTAAGAAAGCAATAAAGAAAGGAAAGATAGATTACGAAAGTAAACTTGCGCAAAACATAAAAACAGATAGTAAAAGCTTTTACCGATATATAAAACGGAAGAGAGTGACTAAAGTAAATGTTGGTCCCTTAGAAGATGAGAAGGGGGATTTAATAATGGGAAATGTGGAAATGGCTGAGACCTTAAACAATTATTTTGCTTCGGTCTTCACAGTGGAAGACACAAAAACCATGCCAAAAATTGCTGGTCACGGGAATGTGGGAAGGGAGGACCTTGAGACAATCACTATCACTAGGGAGGGTAGTGCTGGACAGGCTAATGGGACTCAAGGTAGACAAGTCCCCTGGTCCGGATGAAATGCATCCCAGGGTATTAAAGGAGATGGCGGAAGTTATAGCAGATACATTGGTTATAATCTACCAAAATTCTCTGGACTCTGGGGAGGTACCAGTGGATTGGAAAGCAGCTAATGTAACGCCTCTGTTTAAAAAAGGGGGCAGACAAAAGGCAGATAACTATAGGCCGGTTAGTTTAACATCTGTAGTGGGGAAAATGCTTGAAGCTATCATTAAGGAAGAAATAGCGGGACATCTAGATAGGAATAGTGCAATCAAGCAGTCGCAACATGGATTCATGAAGGGGAAATCATGTTTAACTAATTTACTGGAATTCTTTGAGGATATAACGAACATGGTGGATAGAGGTGTACCGATGGATGTGGTGTGTTTAGATTTCCAAAAGGCATTCGATAAGGTGCCACACAAAAGGTTACTGCAGAAGATAAAGATACGCGGAGTCAGAGGAAATGTATTAGCATGGATAAAGAATTGGCTGGCTAACAGAAAGCAGAGAGTCGGGATAAATGGGTCCTTTTCGGGTTGGAAATCGGTGGTTAGTGGTGTGCCACAGGGATCGGTGCTGGGACCACAACTGTTTACAATATACATAGATGACCTGGAAGAGGGGACAGAGTGTAGTGTCACAAAATTTGCAGATGACACAAAGATTAGTGGGAAAGCGGGTTGTGTAGAGGACACAGAAAGGCTGCAAAGAGATTTAGATAGGTTAAGCAAATGGGCTAAGGTTGGCAGATGGAATACAATGTCGGTAAATGTGAGGTCATCCACCTTGGAAAAAAAAACAGTAAAAGGGAATATTATTTGAATGGGGAGAAATTACAACATGTTGCGGTGCAGAGGGACCTGGGGGTCCTTGTGTATTAATCCCAAAAAGTTAGTTTGCAGGTGCAGCAGGTAATCAGGAAGGCGAATGGAATGTTGGCCTTCATTGCGAGAGGGATGGAGTACAAAAGCAGGGAGGTCCTGCTGCAACTGTACAGGGTATAAGCGAGGCCGCACCTGGAGTACTGCATGCAGTTTTGGTCATCTTACTTAAGGAAGGATATAATAGCCTTGGAGGGGGTACAGAGACGATTCACTAGGCTGATTCCGGAGATGAGGGGGTTACCTTATGATGATAGATTGAGTAGACTGGATCTTTACTCGTTGGAGTTCAGAAGGATGAGGGGTGATCTTATAGAAACATTTAAAATAATGAAAGGGATAGACAGGATAGAGGCAGAGAGGTTGTTTCCACTGGTCGGGGAGACTAGAACTAGGGGGCACAGCCTCAAAATACAGGGAAGCCAATTGAAAACCGAGTTGAGAAGGAATTTCTTCTCCCAGAGGGTTGTGAATCTGTGGAATTCTCTGCCCAAGGAAGCAGTTGAGGCTAGCTCATTGAATGTATTCAAATCACAGATAGATTTTTAACCAATAAGGGAATTAAGGGTTATGGGAAGCGGGCGGGTAAGTGGAGCTGAGTCCCCGGCCAGATCAGCCATGATCTTTTTGAATAGTGGAGCAGGCTCGAGGGGCTAGATGGCCTACTCCTGTTCCTAATTCTTATGTTCTTATGTCTTATGACATTACATTGGCGACGAGAAAAGGGAATCAACGACCCACGAGAATGGCCACCGGTAGCACAGAGGAACGGCACTGTGTTGGTGAGGAATGGGGCGATTTCATTGAGAGGCTCCAGCAAAGCTTTTCATGAAAGAATGACTGGGAGATGCAGCGGCCGACAAGCGAAGGGCCCTCTGCGGACCTAAGACTTACACGTTCATGAAGGACCTACTCGCACCCGAAAAGCCGGCGAACAAAACCTTTGAAGAGCTCAGCAAACTAATCAGTGAGCATCTGAAACCAGCGAGCAGCATACACATGGCCCGACACAGATTCTATACCCACCGACGTCATGAAGGACAGAGCATACCGGACTTCGTTGCGGACCTCCGGCGTTTGGCCAGCCTCTGTAAGTTCACAGACGCCTGCAGGGGGGAGATGTTAAGGGACTTCTTTATTGAGGGCATCGGTCATGCGGGGATTTTCCGAAAGTTAATTGAGACCAAGGACTTGAGTTTGGAAGCGGCGGCGTTGATGGCTCAGACTTTCATGGCAGGGGAGGAGGAAACCAAAATAATATACGCGCGCAAATCTGCCTCCAACGCGGCGGGGGATCAGGGAGTCAATATCATAAATGCGACTCAGAGCCCTGCAGACAGGCAAGGGCAGTTCGACACACCCCAGGCAGCAATAGACCCCAGAGTAGGTTTTCAACAGAGACAATGGCAGGCTGAACAAACGTTTACGCCATCACAGTGGACAATGCGGTCCGGTATGGGGCCATTGACACCCACTAACAGGGTACTCAAGGGCAGTCAAAGGGACAATAAGCGAGGAATGCCAGATCATAGCTCCTTTGTTCACAACAATGGGAATCTCAGCTCATGCTGGAGGTGTGGGGGCAAACACTCTGCCAGGACTTGCAGGTTTCAACAATTTGTCTGCAGAAATTGCAACCTCAGTGGCCATTTAGCTCGAATGTGTAGGAAGCCTGTAACCAGGCTAATTTAAGAGACAGATGGACAAGAAGAGGGGTCTGTGAGGCAGGATGACACTTGGGGCAAATCAATGGATGCTGAAGTTCAGCGGGTTCATGTGACAAACATTCACAGCTCATATACCAAAACGCCACCAATGATGATGAAGGTTTTATTAAATGGCATCCCTGTATGCATGGAGCTGGACACGGGGGCCAGCCAGTCACTCATGAGCGTTCAAAAAGATATGGCCACTCGAAGCCAGTGGACCCAAACTAGAACGCATTGAGACACAACTACGGACATATACCAAAGAAATCATTCCAGTACTAAGCAGTGCAATGTTGGCGGTCACACACAATGGATCAGTGAACCGGTTGCCGCTCTGGATTGTCCCGGGCAATGGTCCCGCACTGTTGGGGAGGAGCTGGTTAGCTGAGATGAACTGGAAATGGAGGGATGTGCACGCAGTGTCATCTGTGGAGCGAAGTTCGTGCTCACAAGTCCTACAACAATTTGAGTCACTATTCCAACCTGGCGTCGGGACGTTCAAAGGTACCAAAGTAGTGATACGCATCACCCCGGACGCCAGACCCAGTGCAACACAAAGCCAGAGCGGTGCCGTATGTGATGCGGGAGAAAATTGAGAGCGAATTAGACTGTTTGCTGAGAGAGGGCATCATCTCGCCCAATGAATTCAGCGACTGGGAGAGCCCCATCGCTCCTGTCCTAAAAGCGGATGTTCTGTCAGGATCTGTGGCAACTACAAGGCCACTATCAATCGGGTGTACCTACAAGACCAATACCCGCTGCCGAGAGCGGAGGATCTTTTCGCCACGCTGGCAGGCGGGAAGCTGTTTACCAAGTTGGATCTCACCTCAGCCTACATGACCCAGAACTGGCCGACGAATCTAAACAACTGACCACCATCACTACGCACAAGGAACTGTTTGTTTATAACAGGTGCCCGTTTGGCATTCGATCAGCGGCGTGATTTTTCAAAGAAACATGGAAAGCCGGCTCAAATCCATTCCTGGAACAATCGTATTCCAGGACGACATCCTCATCATGGGTCGTGACACCGAGGAACACCTCCACAACCTGGAGGAAGTGCTACGCCGACTGGACCGGGTAGGCCTGCGACTCAAGAAGTCTAAATGTGTGTTTTTGGCTCCTGAGGTTGAGTTCCTGGGCAGGAGGGTTGCTGCAGATGGGATTAGGCCCACCGAATCCAAAACAGAGGCGATTCGATGAGTGCCCAGGCCCGGCAACACATCGGAGTTGCGTTCATTTCTCGGACTGTTGAACTATTTCTGGAACTTTCTGCCGAACTTAAGCACGTTGCTGGAGCCGCTTCACGTGTTCCTGCTTAAGGGTTGTGATTGGTTTTGGGGGCACTGGCAAGAACGGGCTTTCAATCGGGCGCGGAACCTACTTTGTTCAAATAAGTTATTGAACCTGTACGACCCCTGTAAGAAATTGGCTCTGACATGTGATGCATCGTCCTATGGGGTTGGGTGCGTGTTGCAGCAGAGTAATGCTCAGGGCCAACTACAACCTGTGGCTTATGCTTCCAGTTTGCTCTCTCAAGCAGACCGGAGATATGGGATGGTTGAGAAGGAGGCACTCGCATGTGTTTATGGTGTAAAAAAAATGCATCAGTACCTTTTTGGCAGGAGGTTCGAATTAGAAACGGACAACAAGCCTTTAACATCCCTGTTGTCAGACAGCAAGGCTGTCAATGCCAACTCGTCAGCCCGCATACAGCGATGGGCTCTCACGCTGGCTACTTATGACTACTCCATCCGGCACCGGCCTCACATCGAAAATTGCGCTGACGCGCTCAGCAGGCTTCCACTGGCCACCACTGAGGGGGCAGCGGAGCAAAGCGCTGAGATGGTATTGGCTGTCGATGCCTTTGACAGCGCAGGCTCCCCCATCACAGCCTGCCAGATCAAAATCTGGACAAACAGAGATCCCCTCCTATCCCTGATTAAGAAATGTGTCCTTCAGGTACTTATCCAATTCCCATTTGAATGCCACGATTGAGTCTGCCTACACGACCCTTTCAGGCAGTGCTTTCCAGATCCGAACCACTCGGTGGGTAAAAATGTTTTCCTCATATCGCCTTTGGTTCTTTTGTCAATCGCCCTAAATCTGTGTCCTCTGGTTCTCTTCCACCAATGGGAACAGTTTCTTCTATCTACTCTGTCTAGACACCTCACGATTTTGAAAACATAACCACACACAAGTCAAACAGGGAGCACAGAAAACTTGAAAAAAGATGTGGGCTAGAATTTCCAATCCGATCGCTCCCGCCCGATTGTTAGCGGTATTCCGGTGGTTGCGTCTTTTGAACTGCTGGAGTACCGCTGCTGCACGCTCCCACAATTTTTGCGACACAATTCTCAGTGGTGGCGGTGTGCAGCGGTAGCGGGTCAGCGTGAGCGGTGGCGAAGTCCCTGAAAGTCGGAGATCAGCAGACCCCGAGAAACGGGCAGTTTTCTTTGACTCTGTGCATGCGTGGGCATTCTCCCGTAATTTCGGGGTCAAAGGTAACCCTGCGCATGCGCAGAGAACAGTGAGAGAGGGTTGGTGAGTTGGTGTGTGCTGAGGTGGAGATCGATTGTATTGAAAGAGAAAGAGAGAGAGGAGTTATTTAGATCTATTTCTAAAATGATTTGTAGCATTATTTTCATAATTCAGAATATAACATATAATAATAACACAACATAAAAAAATAATAAGAGGATGAAATAATAAATTATTATTTAAATATAAACATAAATATCTGTATAAATAAGCTGCAAAAACAAGCTATGGAAGTGGAGAGGGAGGTAGGTGGGAGGAGGAGGGCTGTTTGTGTCTGTGAAGAAGCCCAGGAATCATTGGTGCACGAAGTGGAAGCTCGCTGGGAGCAATTGACATGGGGTGGGTGAGGAAAACCTGCACCAAATGTGCGCCAGCCGTTATGGTGAGAGATCGCTGAGGTGGTGTGCTCCATCGCGCCTGTGATGTGGGGGCCGAACCAGTGCTGCAAACGGTGGAATGACATCATTGGGTCGGCGAGAGTAAGTATTAACTTTGATCATGCACTGACTAATTACTCTTAAGTAGTGCCACGTTTTATTGTGTTGTAAAGCCTGGTGTTATTTTTTATTTCCCATCATCGATCGCATTGTGTTAGTCCTCTGTATTTATATGTGTTCATCATGCAACACTTGCGTGCTAACAGAACTTAAATGGTGCACTCATTGACGAAAGGATTGGGGATGGTTAATGATATGTCCTTACTATACAGTATAAATGCACACGAGGCCCATACTTGAGAGAAGGTCACTCTGTGACCAGTTACCTTTATTACGTAGACCTCAAGTGATGAAGGTGGGTGGAGCTTCCCCTATTATACCTGAAAGTCCAGGTTAAGAGTGTCTCCCACAAGTTCACCCCCTTGTGGTCAATGTTCTCAAGGTGTACAACTTAGGTCAGCTTATACATGGGTTACAGTGAATACATGACATCACCTCCCCCCCAAAGTCTTATTGGGATCACAGGTTAAGTCTCTCTGGTGGTTTACGCTCCCTTGTAGAGCACCTGAGTTGGGGCTCCGGTTGTTGGGTGCTGGCCTGAGTGTCTGTTGTTTGCGGTGCCTCAGGCCTGTCCGGACTGCCCACAGTGACTGGGCTCTCCTCCACTTGGTTCCGGTGTTCGGTCACCTGTGGTGGAGTAAACTCTATGTCGTGTTCTTCCTCTGCTTCTTCTATGGGGTTGCTGAACCTCCTTTTAGTTTGATCCACGTGTTTGCGGCAGATTTGTCCATTGGTAAGTTTAACTACCAAAACCCTATTGCCCTCTTTGGCAATCACAGTGCCTGCAAGCCATTTGGGCCCTGCAGCGTAATTAAGGACAAAAACAGGGTCATTGACATCAATACATCGCGCCCTTGCATTCCTGTCATGATAGTCACATTGTAACTGACGCCTGCTCTCAACAATTTCTTTCATAGTAGGGTGTATAAGGGATAACCTGGTTTTGAGCATCTTTTTCATTAGCAGCTCTGCGGGCGGAACCCCTGTGAGTGAGTGTGGTCGGGATCTATTGGCCAACAGGAAGCGTGATAAGCGGCTTTGTAGGGAACCCCCTTGGATTCTGAGCATCCCCTATTTGATTATCTGCACTGCTCATTCCGCCTGGCCGTTTGAGGCCGGCTTGAATGGTGCCATTCTGACATGGTTGATTCCATTGCCTGCCATGAAGTTCTGGAATTCAGTGCTTGTGAAGCACGGGCCATTGTCGCTGACTAAGACATCCAGTAGATTATGGGTGGTAAACATTGCCCGTAGACTTTCTACAGTGGCTAAGGGGGGCTTCCCTGAGTGCGTTGCCCAGCTGAGCACACGTGTTGCACCTGCGAACACAAAGTTCCAGGTCTGCATCTATCCCTGGCCACCAAACGTGTGACTTGGCAATTGCCTTCATCATGACAATGCCCGGGTGTTCATTGTGAAGTTCTCTGATAAATACCTCTCTGCCCATCTGGGACATGACTTCGCGGTTTCCCCACAGTAGGCAATCGGCTTGAATCGAGAGTTCATCCTTGCGCCTATGAAACGGTTTAAATTCCTCAGGGCATGCTCCGTAAGTGGCTGCCCAGTCCCCATTCAGGATACATTTCTTAACTAAAGACAGCAGCAGGTCTTTATTTGTCCAGACTTTAATCTGACGGGCTGTCACAGGTGAGCCTTCGCTTTCAAAAGCTTCAACAGCCATGACCGTCTCAGCATCATGCTCAGTTGCGCCCTCAGTGGTGGCTAGTGGGAGCCTGCTGAGTGCATTACTGCAGTTTTCAGTGCCCGGTCTGTGCCGTATTGTGTAGTCATAGGCAGCTAACGTGAGTGCCCACCTCTGTATGCGGGCCGATGCATTCGCATTTATGGCCTTGTTGTCAGTCAAAAGGGACGTTAAGGGTTTGTGATCTGTCTCCAGCTCAAATTTCCTGCCAAACAGGTACTGGTGCATTTTTTTTACTGCATATACACATGCTAGTGCTTCCTATTCTACCATCCCGTAGCCCCTTTCTACCTGGGACAGACTTCTGGTGGCATAAGCTACCAGCTGTAACTGACCATTGGCACTAACATGCTGTAACACACACACGACCCCATAGAATGACGCATCGCACATTAAAACAAGTTTCTTACACGGGTCATATAATGTTAACAGTTTGTTGGAGCATAACAAATTGCGTGCTCTATCAAAAGCCCTTTCCTGGCTGTCCCCCCAGACCCATTCACGACCTTTGCGTAGGAACATGTATAGCGGCTCTAACAGCGTGCTCAATTTGGGAAGAAAGTTACCAAAATAGTTCAGGAGCCTCAGGAACGAACGCAGCTCCGTTGTGTTATGGGGTCTGGGTGCTCCCCAGATCGCTTCTGTTTTGGACGCAGTAGGTCTGATCCCGTCTGCTGCTACCCTCATCCCCAGGAATTCTACCTCTGGAGCTAGGAAGACGCACTTCGCCTTTTTCAGTCGCAGCCCTACCCGGTCCAGTCTGTGTAGCACCTCCTCCAGGTTGTGGAGGTGTTCTTCAGTATCGCGACCCGTAATGAGGATGTCGTCCTGAAAAACCACCGTCCTTGGAATCGACTTGAGGAGGCTTTCCATATTTCGTTGGAAGATCGCGGCGACCAAGCGAATCCCGAATGGACATCTGTTGTACTCAACAACCCTTTGTGTGTCGTGATGGTGGTCAGCTTCTTTGACTCACTCGCCAGCTCCTGGGTCATGTAAGCTGAGGTCAGGTCCAATTTTGAAAAATGTTTGCCACCGGATAGCGTCGCAAAGAGGTCCTCCGCTCTCGGTAGCGGGTACTGGTCTTGGAGTGACATCCGATTGATGGTGGCCTTGTAATCGTCACATATCCTGACCAACCCATCCGCCTTGAGCACCGGCACGATCGGGCTCGCCCAGTCACTGAATTCGACTGGCGAGATGATGCCTTCCCTCAGCAGGCGGTCCAATTCGCGTTTATGTGAATCACTACCTTGGCCCCCATGAAAGTGCCGATGCCAGGTTGAAATAATGAGCCCAATTTGTCCAGGACCTGTGAGCATGATACTCGCTCCACAGAAGAAATTGCATTGACATCGCCCCATTTCCAGTTCATGACAGCAAGCCAACACCTCCCGAGTAGTGCGGGACCGTCCCCCAGGACAATCCAGAGTGGCAAACTGTTCACCGAATCTTTGTGGGTCACAACTACCGTGATGCTGCCTAGCACCGGAATGATCTCCTTTGTATATGTCCGTAGCTGTGCGTCAATCGACAATAATTTTGGCCTCCTGGCCTTGGACACCCACAACCTTTCAAACTGTTTGATACTCATCAGGGACTGGCTGGCTCCCGTGTCTAGCTCCATTAATACTGGGATGCCATTGAGGAGCACTTTCACCATTATCGGTGGCGTCCTGGTATATGAACTGTATATGTGCTCCACATGAACTCACTGAACTTCAGCTTCCAGCGATTTCCCCCAGTATTCATTTGGCCTCGTAGGGCATACATCGGGCCCGTCCTCCTCGTACATCAACCTGGCTGAAAGCTTCCTGCAGTTTCTGCAGGTATATTGCTGATACCAGCAAGCTCTGGCTGGGTGTTTGCCTCCACACCTCCAGCATGAGCTGGAGGCCCCGTTGTTGGAAACAAAAGATCCATTACCAGTCGATCATCTCTGACTGTCTCTGTAACTGTCCTTAAGTGCACCATTAACAGGTGTTGATGGTCCCATTACTGGCCGCATTGTCCATTGCGATGGCATGAATCGCCGTTCAGCTAGACATTGTCTCTGTTGAATTCTCCCTTTTGGTTCGACTACCTGCTGGGGCATGTCCGATTGCCCTTGTCTGCCTAGAGAACTGTGTGCCACATTAACAATGTTGACTCTCTGGTCGTTTGCCGCATTAGAGCCAAGATTTTTGTCATACATCATTCTGGTGTCTTCCTCCCCTGAGATAAATTTCTGGGCTATCAGAGCTGCCGCTTCCAAGGTCAAGTCTTTGGTCTCATCACTTTCCTGAAAACCCCAGCGTGCCCAATGCCCTCAATAAAACAGTCTCGCAGCATCTCCGCTCTGCATGCATCTGGGAACTTACATAGGCTCGCCAGTCATCGGAGATCTGCCACGCAGTCTGGAACGCTTTGCCCTTCTTGCTGCCGGTGCGTATAAACAGGTGTCTCGCCATGTGCATGCTGCTCGCCGGTTTAAGATGTTCCCCGATCAACTTACTGAGCTCTTCAAATGTCTTGTCCGCCAGCTTCTCTGGCGCTAGAAGGTCCTTCATCAGGGAGTACGTTCTGGATCCACAAACCGTCAGGAGATGAGCCCTGCGTTTGTCGGCCGAATCCTGTCCCAACCATTCCTTAGTGACAAAACTTTGCTGTAGTCTCTCAATAAAGTCGTCCCAATCATCAGCAACACAGTACCTCTCTTCTGTGCTGCGAGTGGCCATGCTCGCGTGGTTTAAATCCCAGTGTCTCGTCGCCAATGATATGTCCTTACTATACAGTATAAATGCACACGAGGCTCATACTTGAGAGAAGGTCACTCTGTGACCAATTACCTTTATTACCAAGACCTCAAGTGATGAAGGTGGGTGGAGCTTCCCCTTTTTTACCTGAAAGTCCAGGTTAGGAGTGTCTCCCACAAGTTCACCCCCTTGTGATCAATGTTCTCAAGGTGTGCAACTTAGGTCAGCTTATACATGGGTTACAATAATAGTTGAATACATGACAGTTAATTGGGCTTGTCTACCTATATGTGTATGTGTGTATTCCGTAATAGTAGCTGTGAAATTAGTTTACACATATTTTTTGTCACCTTTGCAGAATAAATTAGCTGGCAATAGGGCGGAGCTCCACAAAACAGGCAGTGGCCTGCTGAAGATTGTTGAATTGTCCGACCTGAGGAAAGTGCTCCAGCCCTGACAGGAGCGTATGATCGGATCGCCATGTGTGTTGGTGCCGAACCAGTTATCGCGGAGGGTAAGTCTGCATAATCCCTGGGCTACACTGCGGTCATGTAATTCAATGTTATGTCAATATAATGTGGAATGTAATGTAATGCTGGCAACACGAAATGTTGTTAGTTCTGACATGAATTTTTGGTTGCTCACGCTCTGCCACTTGGAAAGTTTTGTTATTTCATGTAGTTTCTGTCTACTTTGCTTATGGTAGTTTCATGTAATGATTCTCAGTAATATATGTTTGTTCTCCACATTAGCCTGCGCTAAGTGAATTGCTCTGATGTTACCTCTGTCCCCTCTCCTCCCCTGTCGCCAACCATTAATGTTATGTTTTCACAGTTGCACAGGAGGAGCAGCCTGCCCCTCCCAGACAGGAGTTATTGGAGGAATTGAGGATGGAAGAAATGGTGGAGGAAGAGATAGTGGTGGAACAGATGGTTGAGGAGCAGGAGGAGAATACTCCTCAGAACTTTGTCACAGTGGTGGTGGAAGAGGAGGGAGGGATGGCGGGACTTGAAGGGTCCTCTCTACCTGCAGCTACAGATTCCTCGTCCGAATCCAACTTTCCTGGATTCCGGTCCGAGACAGCGGGACCAAGTGCTATGCTGCAGCACACACCGACCCCTATGGTGAATCCATGGCGGCTGATCCAGCAAGATGGGAACGCTGCGAGCCAGGCAGATGCGAACCTGGACATGGTGGGACTGTCTGGGACAAGCATCGACTTGGGTTGAGAGCTCCTCCTGGCCATTGCTGGGATGTCAGCAAACATCGCCGCTTTAGCAGCCCGTCAATTGGAGGACATGGCGGAGCTGATTGCCGCGGTGAGGGAGAATAACCAGACCGTCAATGCCAATGCTATGCGGCAATCGACGGTCATGGGATATGGCACTGCATCCCAAGGTGCCATACCACCAATGGTGACAGCACCTGATCGTCAGGAGGAAGTACTTTCTTCTGACTTTGAAGATGGGTCCTTAGCACTCACAGCTTCTCCAGAACCCCCACAGATAGCGCTGTCATTCTGACCCCCCCCACCCCCCAGCAGTCACGCTCGAGGTGCTCTGCTGCACGACGTACTGGTTCCGACATGGGCAGAGCCTGGGGTATTGATAGCGGGAGGAGGAGGGGGGCAGGGCCGTCGGGTATTGATAGCGGGAGGAGGAGGGGGGCAGGGCCGTCGGGTATTGATAGCGGGAGGAGGAGGGGGGCAGGGCCGGGGGTATTGATAGCGGGAGGAGGAGGGGGACAGGGCCGGGGGTATTGATAGCGGGAGGAGGATGGGGACAGGGCCGGGGTTATTGATAGCGGGAGGAGGAGGGGGACAGGGCCGGGGTTATTGATAGCGGGAGGAGGAGGGGGGCAGGGCCGGGGGTATTGATAGCGGAAGGAGGAGGGGGACAGGGTCGGGGGTATTGATAGCGGGAGGAAGAGGGGGGCAGGGCCGGGGGTATTGATAGCGGGAGGAGGAGGGGGACAGGGCCGGGGTTATTGATAGCGGGAGGAGGAGGGGGGCAGGGCCGGGGGTATTGATAGCGGGAGGAACAGTGGGGCAGGGCCATGGGTCAGGGGGGATTGGGGAGGAAAGGCGTTGGGAAGGGTGGGCGCTGGTAGCATCATGGGAGGGTGTGGGGGTGGTTTATTGTTGCTGTTGTTGATAATATTTTGTTTTGTAACATTTTCATTCAGAACAATTAGTTATTATTTTATTTATTTTATTTTATTACATTGTTAAAGTTTAATTCAAATCACAACTTTTGTAAAAAAAAATGTATTTAACTAACCCATTCTTGTACTGTGTCTCACTCACTTCTGGACAGATGATCATTGTAAAGACCGGCAATATTGGCCGTGAACCTACAGGCCCCATTGCTTTAAAGCACAAATGTTCAGATGCTCACAAAAGAATTAAAGTCAATTATCCACAATATATTCAAAATCCCTTAATAACTACTCCAGAAACCATTTAAAATCAATGGAAATCACAAAAAAAAGTAAGTTCCAGCCTGCTGGCAACTTTACAGAGCCTTTTTCCCACATAGAGAAAAAAATTCAAAATGGAGGCATATCGCTGGGACACGGCATGGTAAGTTCCTCTAAAATGGGCGGTACCGGACCTCAGCGATAGCGGGCGGTAACAGACGATAAAAATGGCATCATTAGGGAATTTAGCACTGGAGGCGAATTGTCTTAATTTTCTGGATGGGAAACATGGAGGAGCAGCAATGCCGGCGGTAATCGTAGGCCGAAATTACTGCTGGCGATATTCTAGACTACGGCAAACGGGCGGTAACTGGGCAGTAATCCGGTGAGCAGAATGGAAATTCTAGCCCTAAGATTCCACAACCTACAGCTTCTGGTGTTAATTCTCTACTAACATCTCTCTATAAAAGACACACACACACACACACACCCTGTCAGGGCACCTGAGCAATGATGTAAGATGATATTCCCAGAGGCTATTAATGGGTTAAGACATCAATAATGCAGGGTTACTGATCACAGTTTTAAACATGGCAGTGTGACAGCGTTTCCAATTCTGTTTGATCAAACGGCGCCACACTTTGCATTGCCAATAGCAGATGGTATCTGTACTCATTTATTTTTGTAAAGAAGTTTGATTTCATATGACTCCAAATAAAGCCACAACTCTGCTTTCATCTTCTGTCAAGCGGCCAATGGTTTTCTATTCCGGAGGCGAATGCTGCTCCATGAAGGAGGGGCTGTGCGTTGCTCCAGATGCAGAGAACGCTCCTCAGCGATGTGATTTTATTCACTGTTTCGGTGCAAACCAAAGTGCCCAGCGCCGGCCATCAGTCCAGCCATGTTGTGCTCTCAATCCTCCCCCACTGGGTGCTGGGCTGTGTGGACTTTCAGCTAACATCGGCAAAGGTCCTGAAGCAGAGGGGACAAGTAGCACATGTTGGGATATGGCCACTGGTTTCTAATCTCACCCCACAGCATAAACAGATCCAGTTAGCAGCACCGACAGACACACACATTGCAGAATAAAATATAACTGAGATATAAAGGTGAAATGCTGCAATATGAACTGGCAATTGATAAAAAGATAAGGTCATTTACTGCAAAACTGAGTTCCATGTGCGAGTCACAGCGAAAACTAACTGCACTGTACCTTCATCATAGGAATCAACACAGGTACCTGAGACCTTTGGGGAATCACTGGAATAGGTAACAAGGTGCATCGTTTCTGATAGGTCCTTACTATACAGTATAAATGCACACGAGGCCCATAATTGAGAGAAGGTCAGTCTGTGACCTGTCCTTTATTCCTTAGCACTCAAGTGATGAAGGTGGGTGGAGCTTCCCCTTTTGTACCTGAAGGTCCAGGTTAGGAGTGTCTCCCGCCTAGTGGTCATTGTTCTCACAGTGTACAACTTAGGTCAGATTATACATGGGTTACAATGCTGGTTGAATACATGACATCACCTCTCTGCCAAAGTCTTATTGGGATCACAGGTTGAGTCTCTCTGGTGGTTTACGCTCTCTTGTAGAGCGCCTGAGTTGGGGCTCCGGTTGTTGGGCGCTGGCCTGAGTGTCTGCTGTTTGCGGTGCCTCAGGCCTATCCAGACTGCCCACCTCCTCCCTTTGGTTCCAGTGTTCGGTCACCTGTGGTGGAGTGAACTCTACATCGTGTTCTTCCTCTGCTTCTTCTATGGGGTTGCTGAACCTCCTTATTGTTTGATCCACGTGTTTGCGGCAGATTTGTCCATTGGTAAGTTTAACTACCAGAATCCTATTTCCCTCTTTGGCAATCACAGTGCCTGCAAGCTATTTGGGCCATGCAGCGTAGTTGAGGACAAAAACAGGGTCATTTATATCAATACATCGCGCCCTCGCATTCCTGTCATGGTAGTCATATTGTGGCTGGCGCCTGCTCGCGAGAATTTCTTTCATGGTGGGGTGTATAAGGGATAGCCGGGTTTTGAGCATCCTTTTCATTAGCAGCTCTGCGGGTGGAACCCCTGTGAGCGAGTGTGGTCGAGATCTATAGGCCAACAGGAGGCGTGATAAGCGTCTTTGTAGGGAACCCCCTTGGATTCTGAGCATCCCGTTTGATTATCTGCACTGCTCGTTCTGCCTGGCCGTTTGAGGCCGGCTTGAACGGTGCCGTTCTGAGATGGCCTGCCATGAAGTCCTGGAATTCAGTGCTTGTGAAGCACGGGCCATTGTCGCTGACTAAGACGTCCGATAGACCGTGGGCGGCGAACATTGCCCGTAGACTTTCTACCGTGGCAGAGGATGTGCTTGAATTTAAAATGTCACACTCGATCCATTTGGAGTAGGCGTCTACTGCAACCAAAAACATTTTTCCCATGAAAGGACCTGCGTAGTCCACATGGATGTGTGACCAAGGCTTGGCGGGCCATGGCCAGGGGCTAAGGGGGGCTTCCCTGGGCGCATTGCCCAGCTGGGCACACGTGTTGCACCTGCAAACACAAAGTTCCAGATCTGCGTCTATCCCTGGCCACCAAACGTGTGACCTGGCAATTGCCTTCATCATGATAATGCTCGGGTGCTCATTGTGGAGTTCTCTGATGAATACCTCTCTGCCCATCTGGGGCATTACTACGCGGTTTCCCCACAGTAGGCAATCGGCCTGAATCGAGAGTTCATCCCTGTGCCTGTGAAATGGTTTAAATTCCTCAGGGCATGCCCTGTACATGGCTGCCCAGTCCCCATTCAGAACACATTTCTTGACTTGAGACAATAGCGGGTCTCTATTTGTTCAGACTTTAATCCGACGGGCTGTCACGGGTGAGTCTTCGCTTCAACAGCCATGACCGTCTCAGCAGCATGCTCGGTAGCCCCTTCAGTGGTGGCTAGTGGGAGCCTGCTGAGTGCATCGGCGCAGCTTTTGGTGCCCGGTCTGTGCCGAATTGTATAGTCATAGGCGGCTAACGTGAGTGCCCACCTCTGTATGCGGGCCGATGTGTTTGCATTTATGGCCTTGTTGTCGTCCAAAAGGGACGTAAGGGGTTTGTGATCTGTCTCCAGCTCAAATTTCCTGCCAAACAGGTACTGGTGCATTTTCTTTACCGCATATACACATGCGAGCGCCTCCTTTTCTACCATCCCGTAACCCCTTTCTGCCTGGGACAGACTCCTGGAGGCATAAGCTACCGGCTGTAACTGACCCTTGACATTGACATGCTGCAACACACACCCGACCCCATAGGATGACGCATCGCACGTTAACACAAGTTTCTTACACGGGTCATATAACGTTAACAGTTTGTTGGAACGTAACAAATTGCATGCTCTATCAAAAGCCCTTTCCTGGCTGTCCCCCCAGACCCATTCACGACCTTTGCATAGGAGCACGTGTAGCGGCTCTAGCAGCGTGCTCAATTTGGGAAGAAAGTTACCAAAATAGTTCAGGAGCCCCAGGAACGAACGCAGCTCCGTCGTGTTATGGGGTCTGGGTGCTCTCTGGATCGCTTCCGTCTTGGACGCAGTAGGGCTAATCCCGTCTGCTGCTACCCTCATCTCCAGGAATTCTACCTCTGGAGCTAGGAAGACGCACTTCGCCTTTTACAGTCCCAGCCCTACCCGGTCCAGTCTGCGTAGCACCTCCTCCAGGTTGTGGAGGTGTTCTTCAGTATCGTAACCCGTGATGAGGATGTCGTCCTGAAATACCACCGTCCCTGGAATCGACTTTAGGAGGCTTTCCATATTTTGTTGGAAGGTCGCGGCGGCAGAGCGAATCCCGAACGGACATCTGTTGTACTCAAACAACACATTCTGTGTCATGATGGTGGTCAGCTTCTTCGACTCACTCGCCAGCTCCTGGGTCATGTAAGCTGAGGTCAGGTCCAATTTTGAAAAAAGTTTGCCACCGGATAGCGTCACAAAGAGGTCCTCCGCTCTCGGTAGCGGGTACTGGTCTTGGATTGATACTCGATTTATGGTGGCCTTGTAATCACCACATATCCTGACCGACCCATCCGCCTTGAGCACCGGCACGATCGGGCTCGCACAGTCACTGAATTCATAGAAACATAGAAACATAGAAAATAGGTGCAGGAGTATGCCATTCGGCCCTTCTAGCCTGCACCGCCATTCAATGAGTTCATGGCTGAACATGCAACTTCAGTACCCCATTCCTGCTTTCTCGCCATACCCCTTGATCCCCCTAGTAGTAAGGACTTCATCTAACTCCCTTTTGAATATATTTAGTGAATTGGCCTCAACAACGTTCTGTGGTAGAGAATTCCACAGGTTCACCACTCTCTGGGTGAAGAAATTCCTCCTCATCTCGGTCCTAAATGGCTTCCCCCTTATCCTTAGACTGTGACCCCTGGTTCTGGACTTCCCCAACATTGGGAACATTCTTCCTGCATCTAACCTGTCTAACCCCGTCAGAATTTTAAACGTTTCTATGAGGTCCCCTCTCATTCTTCTGAACTCCAGTGAATACAAGCCCAGTTGATCCAGTCTTTCTTGATAGGTCAGTCCCGCCATCCCGGGAATCAGTCTGGTGAATCTTTGCTGCACTCCCTCAAGAGCAAGAATGTCCTTCCTCAGGTTAGGAGACCAAAACTGTACACAATACTCCAGGTGTGGCCTCACCAAGTCCCTGTACAACTGTAGCAACACCTCCCTGCCCCTGTACTCAAATCCCCTCGCTATGAAGGCCAACATGCCATTTGCTTTCTTAACCGCCTGCTGTACCTGCATGCCAATCTTCAATGACTGATGTACCATGACACCCAGGTCTCGTTGCACCTCCCCCTTTCCTAATCTGTCACCATTCAGATAATAGTCTGTCTCTCTGTTTTTACCACCAAAGTGGATAACCTCACATTTATCCACATTATACTTCATCTGCCATGCATTTGCCCACTCACCTAACCTATCCAAGTCGCTCTGCAGCCTCATAGCATCCTCCTCGCAGCTCACACTGCCACCCAACTTAGTGTCATCCGCAAATTTGGAGATACTACATTTAATCCCCTCGTCTAAATCATTAATGTACAGTGTAAACAGCTGGGGCCCCAGCACAGAACATTGTGGTACCCCACTAGTCACTGCCTGCCATTCTGAAAAGTACCCATTTACTCCTACTCTTTGCTTCCTGTCTGACAACCAGTTCTCAATCCATGTCAGCACACTACCCCAAATCCCATGTGCTTTAACTTTGCACATTAATCTCTTGTGTGGGACCTTGTCGAAAGCCTTCTGAAAGTCCAAATATACCACATCAACTGGTTCTCCCTTGTCCACTCTACTGGAAACATCCTCAAAAAATTCCAGAAGATTTGTCAAGCATGATTTCCCTTTCACAAATCCATGCTGACTTGGACCTATCATGTCACCTCTTTCCAAATGCACTGCTATGACATCCTTAATAATTGATTCCATCATTTTACCCACTACCGATGTCAGGCTGACTGGTCTATAATTCCCTGGTTTCTCTCTCCCTCCTTTTTTAAAAAGTGGGGTTACATTGGCTACCCTCCACTCCATAGGAACTGATCCAGAGTCAAATGAATGTTGGAAAATTACTGTCAATGCATCCGCTATTTTCAAGGCCACCTCCTTAAGTACTGTGGGATGCAGTCCATCAGGCCCTGGGGATTTGTCGGCCTTCAATCCCATCAATTTCCCCAACACAATTTCCCGACGAATAAGGATTTCCCTCAGTTCCTCCTCCTTACTAGACCCTCCGACCCCTTTTATATCCGGAAGGTTGTTTGTGTCCTCCTTAGTGAATACCGAACCAAAATACGTGTTCAATTGGTCCGCCATTTCTCTGTTCCCCGTTATGACTTCCCCTGATTCTGACTGCAGGGGACCTACGTTTGTCTTTACTAACCTTTTTCTCTTTACATATCTATAGAAACTTTTGCAATCCGTCTTAATGTTCCCTGCAAGCTTCTTCTCGTACTCCATTTTCCCTGCCCTAATCACACCCTTTGTCCTCCTCTGTTGAGTTCTAAATTTCTCCCAGTCCCCGGGTTCGCTGCTATTTCTGGCCAATTTGTATGCCACTTCCTTGGCTTTAAGACTATCCCTGATTTCCCTTGATTACCACGGTTGACCCACCTTCCCTTTTTTATTTTTACGCCAGACAGGAATGTACAATTGTTGCAGTTCATCCTTGCGGTCTCTAAATGTCTGCCATTGCCCATCCAGAGTCAACCCCTTAAGTATCATTCGCCAATCTATCCTAGCCAATTCACGCCTCATACCTTCAAAGTTAGCCTTCTTTAAGTTCTGGACCATGGTCTCTGAATTATCTGTTTCATTCTCCATCCTAATGCAGAATTCCACCATATTATGGTCACTCTTCCCCAAGGGGCCTCGCACAACGAGATTGCTAATTAATCCTCTCTCATTACACAACACCCAGTCTAAGATGGCCTCCCCCCTAGTTGGTTCCTCGACATATTGGTCTAAAAAACCATCCCTTATGCACTCCAGGAAATCCTCCTCCACCGTATTGCTTCCAGTTTGGTTAGCCCAATCTATGTGCATGTTAAAGTCATCCATTATAACTGCTGCACCTTTATTGCATGCACCCCTAATTTCCTGTTTGATGCCCTCCCCAACATCACTACTACTGTTTGGAGGTGTGTACACAACTCCCACTAATGTTTTTTGCCCTTTGGTGTTCTGCAGCTCTACCCATATAGATTCCACATCATCCAAGCTAATGTCCTTCTTAACTATTGCATTAATCTCCTCCTTAACCAGCAATGCTACCCCACCTCCTTTTCCTTTTATTCTATCCTTCCTGAATGTTGATTACCCCTGGATGTTGAGTTCCCAGCCCTGATCATCCTGGAGCCACGTCTCTGTCATCCCAATCACATCATATTTGTTAACATCTATTTGCACAGTTAATTCATCCACCTTATTACAGATACTCCTTGCATTAAGACACAAAGCCTTCAGGCTTATTTTTTAACATCCTTTGTCCTTTTAGAATTTTGCTGTACAGTGGCCCTTTTTGTTCTTTGCCTTGGGTTTCTCTGCCCTCCACTTTTCCTCCTCTCCTTTCTGTCTTTGGCTTTTGTCTCCTTTTTGTTTCCCTCTGTCTCCCTGCATTGGTTCCCATCCCCCTGCCATATTAGTTTAACTCCTCCCCAACAGCACTAGCAAACACTCCCTCTAGGACATTGGTTCCGGTCCTGCCCAGGTGCAGACCGTCCGGTTTGTACTGGTCCCACCTCCCCCAGAACCGGTTCCAATGCCCCAGGAATTTGAATCCCTCCCTGCTGCACCACTGCTTAAGCCACGTATTCATCTGTGCTATCCTGCAATTCCTACTCTGACTAGCACGTGGCACTGGTAGCAATCGCGAGATTACTACTTTTGAGGTCCTACTTTTTAATTTAGCTCCTAGCTCCTTAAATTGATGGGATTGAAGGCCGATAAATCCCCAGGGCCTGATGGACTGCATCCCAGAGTACTTAAGGAGGTGGCCTTGGAAATAGCGGATGCATTGACAATCATTTCCCACCTTCCATTGACTCTGGATCAGTTCCTATGGAGTGGAGGGTAGCCAATGTAACCCCACTTTTTAAAAAAGGAGTGAGAGAGAAAACAGGGAATTATAGACCAGTCAGCCTGACCTCAGTAGTGGGTAAAATGATGGAATCAATTATTAAGGATGTCATAGCAGCGCATTTTGAAAGAGGTGACATGTTAGGTCCAAGTCAGCATGGATTTGTGAAAGGGAAATCATGCTTGAAAAATCTTCTGGAATTTTTTGAGGATGTTTCCAGTAAAGTGGACAAGGGAGAACCAGTTGATGTGTTGTATTTGGACTTTCAGAAGGCTTTCGACAAGGTCCCACACAAGAGATTAATGTGCAAAGTTAAAGCACATGGGATTTGGGGTAGTGTGCTGACGTGGATTGAGAACTGGTTGTCAGACAGGAAGCAAAGAGTAGGAGTAAATGGGTACTTTTCAGAATGGCAGGCAGTGACTAGTGGGGTACCGCAAGGTTCTGTGCTGGGGCCCCAGCTGTTTACACTGTACATTAATGATTTAGACGAGGGAATTAAATGTAGAATCTCCAAATTTGCGGATGACACTAAGTTGGGTGGCAGTGTGAGCTGCGAGGAGGATGCTGTGAGGCTGCAGAGTGACTTGGATAGGTTAGGTGAGTGGGCAAATGCATGGCAGATGAAGTATAATGTGGATAAATGTGAGGTTGTCCACTTTGGTGGTAAAAACAGAGAGACAGACTATTATCTGAATGGTGACAGATTAGGAAAAGGTGAGGTGCAACGAGACCTGGGTGTCATGGTACATCAGTCATTGAAGGCTGGCATGCAGGTACAGCAGGCGGTTAAGAAAGCAAATGGCATGTTGGCATTCATAGCGAGGGGATTTGAGTACAGGGGCATGGAGGTGTTGCTACAGTTGTACAGGGCCTTGGTGAGGCCACACCTGGAGTATTGTGTACAGTTTTGGTCTCCTAACTTGAGGAAGGACATTCTTGCTATTGAGGGAGTGCAGCGAAGATTCACCAGACTGATTCCCGGGATGGTGGGACTGACCTATCAAGAAAGACTGGATCAACTGGGCTTGTATTCACTGGAGTTCAGAAGAATGAGAGGGGACCTCAGAGAAACGTTTAAAATTCTGACGGGTTTAGACAGGTTAGGTGCAGGAAGAATGTTCCCAATGTTGGGGAAGTCCAGAACCAGGGGTCACAGTCTAAGGATAATGGGTAAGCCATTTAGGACCGAGGTGAGGAGAAATTTCTTCACCCAGAGAGTGGTGAACCTGTGGAATTCTCTACCACAGAAAGTAGTTGAGGCCAATTCACTAACTATATTCAAAAAGGAGTTAGATGAAGTCCTTACTACTTGGGGGATCAAAGGGTATGGCGAGAAAGCAGGAATGGGGTACTGAAGTTGCATGTTCAACCATGAACTCATTGAATGGCGGTGCAGGCTAGAAGGGCTGAATGGCCTACTCCTGCACCTATTTTCTATGTTTCAATGTTTCTATGTTTCTATGTTTCGTTGGACCTCATCCCGTTTTTTACCTATGTCGCTGGTACCAATGTGCACCACGACAACTGGCTGTTCTCCCTCCCTTTTTAGAATATCCTGCACCCGCTCCGAGACATCCTTGACCCTTGCACCAGGGAGGCAACATACCATCCTGGAGTCTCGGTTGCGGCCGCAGAAACGCCTATCTATTCCCCTTACAATTGAATCTCCTATCACTATCGCTCTCCCACTCTTTTTCCTGCCCTCCTGTGCAACAGAGCCAGCCACGGTGCCATGAACTTGGCTGCTGCTCCCCTCCCCTGATGAGTCATCCCCCCCAACAGTACCCAAAACAGTGTATCTGTTTTGCAGGGGAATGATCACAGGGGACCCCTGCACTACCTTCCTTGCACTGCTCTTCCTACGGGTCTTCCATTCCCTATCTGGCTGTGGACCCTTTCCCTGCGGTACGACCAACTCGCTACATGTGCTACTCACGTCATTCTCAGCATCGTGGATGCTCCAGAGTGAATGCACCCTCAACTCCAACTCCGCAATGCGGACCGTCAGGAGCTGGAGGCGGACACACATCCCCCACACGTAGTCGTCAGGAACACTGGTGTCTTCCCTGAGTTCCCACATGGTACAGGAGGAGCATAACACGTGACCGAGCTGTCCTACCATGACTTAACCCTTAGATAAGCAACAACAATGCTAAAGTTTACTCACTGTTATAGAAGGGAAAAAAGAAAACTACTCACCAATCACCAGCCAATCACTTACCCCCTTGGCTGTGACGTCACCTTTCTGTTTCTTTCTACTTCTTTTTTGCCTTCTCTCTGTAGCTGCACAAGTACGCCTCTCGCTGCCGCTGGGCCCCGGACTCCCTGCTGTGCCTTTTATAGGCCTCTCCACGCACCTCCTCGACGCTGCTCCCGACTGCCACCGACGCTGGGCCCCGGACTCCCTGCTGTGCCTTTTATAGGCCTCACCAACGGACCTCCTCGACGCTGCTCCCGACTGCCGCCGACGCTGGGCCCCGGACTCACTGCTGTGCTTTTTATAGGCCTCACCAACGGACCTCCTCTACGCTGCTCCCGACTGCCGCCGACGCTGGGCCCCGGACTCCCTGCTGTGCCTTTTATAGGCCTCACCAACGGACCTCCTCGACGCTGCTCCCGACTGCCGCCGACGCTGGGCCCCGGACTCCCTGCTGTGCCTTTTATAGGCCTCACCAACGGACCTCCTCGACGCTGTTCCGACTGCCGCCGACGCTGGGCCCCGGACTCCCTGCTGTGCCTTTTATAGGCCTCACCAACGGACCTCCTCGACGCTGTTCCGACTGCCGCCGACTGGTGAGATGATGCCTTCCCTCAGCAGGTGGTCCAATTCGACTTCTATCTTTTCCCACATCACGTACGGCACCGCTCTGGCCTTGTGGTGTACTGGCCTGGCGACCGGGTTTATGTGAATCACTACCTTGGCCCCCATGAAAGTGCCGATGCCGGGTTGAAATAATGAGTCAAATTTGTCCAGGATCTGTGAGCATGATACTCGCTCCGCAGAGGAAATTGCATTGACATCGCCCCATTTCCAGTTCATGACAGCAAGCCAACTCCTCCCCAGTAGTGCGGGACCGTACCCTGGGACAATCCAGAGTGGCAACCTGTTCTCCGAATCTTTGTTGGTCATGACTACAGTTGCACTGCCTAGCACCGAAATGATTTGCTTTGTGTAAGTCCGTAGCTCTGCGTCAATCGGCGATAATTTTGGCCTCCTGGCCTTGGACGCCCACAACTTTTCGAACTGTTTGATACCCATCAGGGACTGGCTGGCCCCCGTGTCTAGCTCCATTAATACTGGGATGCCATTGAGGAGCACTTTCATCATTATCGGTGGCGTCCTGGTGTATGAACTATATACGTGCTCCACATGAACTCGCTGAACTTCAGCTTCCAGCAATTTCCCCCAGCGTTCATTTCTGCAATTTCTGCAGGTATTTTGCTCATTTCTGCAAACTCCGGCTGAGTGTGTGCCTCCACGCCTCCAACATGAGCTGTTGTTGGAAAAGAAAAGGTCCCTTGCCAGTCGATCGTCCCTGACTGCTCCTGTGACTGTCCTTGAATGCGCCATTAACAGGTGTTGATGGCCCCATTATTGGCCGCATTGTCCTTTGCAATGGCATGAATCGCCGTTCAACTTGCCATTGTCTCTGTCGAACTCCCCCTCTGGGTTCGACTACATGTTGGGGTATGCCCGATTGCCTGGAGAACTGTGTGCTGCTTTAACAATGTTGAATCTCTGTCCCAACCATTCCTTAACACAGTACCTCTCATCTGTTCTGCTAGTGGCCATGCTCGCGTGGTTTAAATCCCAGTTTCTCGTCGCCATTGATAGGTCCTTACTATACAGTATAAATGCACACGAGGCCCATGCTTGAAAGAAGGTCAGTCTGTGACCTGTCCTTTATTCCTTAGCACTCAAGTGATGAAGGTGGGTGGAGCTTCCCCTTTTATACCTGAAGGTTCAAGTTAGGAGTGTCTCCCACCTAGTGGTCATTGTTCTCACAGTGTACAACTTAGGTCAGACTATACATGGGTTACAATGCTGGTTGAATACATGACAGTTTCAGCTTGTAGATCTAGTATCCCAGTACTGGTGAAAGGTCATTTACCTGAAACGTTAGCTTTGTTTCTCTCTCAGATGCTGCCCGACCCGCTGAGCAATTCCAGCATTTTCTGTTTGTTTTTTAGTATCTCAGTGTGTTGGATTTCTGGGAACCTGACTGCACTCAGCATGTGCCAAGAGGTCTTTCTCTTTAATCATTTCAAATGGCTGCACCTTAATAATTAGTTGTAACCTGTTATATATGTGAACTTGTATTTGCTCTGTACATCCACCAGAGAGCCCATCTGCTGGAGTCCCAAGGGATCCCATAATCCCTTGAGAGCACAGGTATTTAAGGATGCCTCACAGATTGGAGAGGCACTCTGGAGACCTGCAAAAAAAGACTAGGGTCACACTTTACCTTGAGCTCACAGTGTTCAGTCTGACTCTTTCTCCATACATAACAACTGGCGACGAGATACAGATAGTGAACCCAAAGATGCAGTGAACAGTGGGCATCTTGGAGAAATTCTCAGAGGGAGATGATTGGGAAACTTTTGTGGAGCAACTCGACCAATACTTCGTAGCCAACGAGCTAGATGGGGAAGAGAACGCTGCCAAACGAAGGGCGGTCCTCCTCACCGTCTGTAGGGCAACAACGTATGGCCTCATGAAGAATCTGCTCACTCCAGCAAACCCCACGGAGAAATCGTATGATGATTTGTGCACACTGATCCGAGAGCATTTGAACCCGAAGGAAAGCGTTCTGCTGGCGAGGTACGGGTTCTATACCTACAAAAGGTCTGAAGGCCAGGAAGTGGCGAGTTATGTCGCTGAGTTAAGACGCCTTGCAGGACATTGCGAATTGGAAGGACATTTGGAGCACATGCCCAGAGACTTTTACCTACTTGGCATTGGCCACGAAACCATACTTCGCAAACTTTTGACTGTAGAGACCCCAACCTTGAGTAAGGCCAATAGCGATAGCCCAGGCGTTCATTGCTACCAGTGACAATACAAAGCAAATTTCTCAGCACACAAGTGCTGCTACACGTACTGTGAACAAAGTGATGTTGTTTTCGAATCATAACGTACAGGGCAGGTCACACATACCTGCAGCTGCATATCCGCAGATGTCTCAGAGTCCACCATCAAGGGTGATGAATGCAAGACCATTAACATCTTGTTGGCGCTGCGGGGGATGATCATCGTTTCCATTCATGCCGATTCAAAGGGTACGTTTGCAAGGGCTGTGGAACACCTCCAACAAGTGTGCAGGCGAGCTGCTAATCCTGTTAAACATGCAAACCACCATGTTGCAGAGGAGGACAGATCCACGGAGGATTACGACAAGCCAGAGCCTCAGACCGAGGAGGCAGAGGTACATGGGGTGCACACATTCACTACGAATTCTCCCCCGATAATGCTGAATGTTGAACTAAATGGACTCCCGGTGTCAATGGAGCTGGACACGGGAGCGAGCCAGTCCATCATGGGCAAAAAAGACTTTCGAAAGATTGTGGTGCAACAAAGCCTCAAGGCCAGTCTTAACTCCTGTTCGCACGAAACTAAGAACTTACACGAAAGAACTGATTCCTGTAATCGGCAGTGCTACCGTAAAGGTCTCCTATGATGGAGCTGTGCACAAGCTATCACTCTGGGTAGTACCGGGCGATGATCCCATGCTGCTCGGCAGGAGCCGGCTGGGAAAGATACGCTGGAACTGGGATGACGTCCGAGCGCTATCGCCCACTGACAAATTTCCTTCGCTGTTCGAACCAGGCATCGGGAAATTCCAAGGAGCAAAAGTGCAGATCCACCTAATTCCGGGGGCGTGCCCAGTACCATACATGATAAGAGAAAGGGTAGAGATCAAGCTAGATCGGCTGCAAAGAGAGGGCATCATTTCACCGTCGAGTTCAACGAGTGGGCCAGTCCTATCGTCCCAGTCCTCAAGGGAGACGGCACCATCAGAATCTGTGGCGATTACAAAGTAACTATCAATCAGGACCAATACCCACGACCAAAGGCCGACGACCTCTTTGCAACGCTGGCGGGAGGAAAGACGTTCACGAAGCTGGATCTGACTTCAGCCTACATGACGTAGGAACTGGAGGAATCATCGAAGGCCCTCACCTGCATCAACACGCACAAAGGTCTTTTTGTTTATAACTAATGCACATTTGGAATCCGATCTGCGGCGGCGATATTCCAGAAAAACATGGAAAGCTTACTGAAGTCGGTCCCGCACACCGTGGTCTTCCAGGACGACATCTTGGTTACAGGTCGGAACACAGTCGAGCACCTGCAGAACCTGGAGGAGGTTCTTAGTCGACTCAACCACGTGGGACTCAGGTTAAAATGCTTGAAGTGCGTTTTCCTGGCACCTGAAGTGGAGTTCTTGGGAAGGAGGATTGCGGCGGACGGCATCGGGCCCACCAACGCGAAGACGGAGGTAATCGAGAACGCACCGAGGCCACAGAACGTGACGGAGCTGCGGTCATTTCTGGGTTTCCTGAACTACTTTGGTAATTTCTTACTGGGTCTCAGCACACTGTTAGAACCACTGCACGCCTTACTGCATAAAGGAGATGAATGGGTATGGGGCAAAAGCGAGAAAATTGTTATGCTCAAACAAATTGCTTATGTTGTATGATTCATGTAAGCATTTGGTACTAGCATGTGATGCGTCGCCATATGGAGTCAGGTGTGTATTGCAACAAGCTAATGATTTTAGGAAATTGCAATCGGTTGTTTATGCATCCAGGAGTCTGTCTAAGGCCGAGAGAGCCTACAGCATGATTGAAAAAGAAGCGTTAGCGTGTTTCTGTGGGATAAAGAAAATGCATCAATACCCATTTGGGCTAAAATTCGAATTGGAAACTGACCATAAGCCACTTCTATCCCTGTTTTCCGAGAGTAAAGGAATAAATACCAACGCATTGGCCCGCATCCAGAGATGAGCGCTCACGTTGTCCGCATACAACTATGCCATCCGCCACAGGCCAGGCACAGAAAACTGTGCCGATGCTCTCAGTAGGCTGCCATTGCCCACCACGGGAGTGGAAATGGCACAGCCAGCAGATCTAGCCATGGTTATGGAAGCATTTGAGAGTGAGCAATCACCCATCACTGCCCGGCAGATCAAAACCTGGACAAGCCAGGACCCCTTATTTTCTCTAGTCAAAAGCTGTGTGCTTCACGGGAGCTGGTCCAGTGTCCCAGTGGAAATGCAGGAAGAGATTAAGCTGTTCCAGCGGCGCAAAGATGAAATGTCGATACAAGCAGACTGCCTTCTGTGGGACAATCGAGTAGTGGTCTACAAGAAGGGCAGAGACACCTTCATCAATGACCTCTACAGTACCCACCCAGGCATCGTAATGATGAAAGCGATAGTCAGATCCCACGTGTGGTGGCCCGTTATCGATGCGGACTTAGAGTCCTGCGTTCACAGATGTAATACATGCTCGCAGTTAAGCAATGTACCCAGGGAGGCGCCGCTAAGTTTATGGTCTTGGCCCTCCAAACCGTGGTCTAGAGCACACGTCGACTATGCAGGCCCGTTCTTGGGTAAAATGTTCCTTGTGGTTGTAGATGCGTATTCCAAGTGGATTGAATGTGAGATAATGTCGGCTAGCACATCCGCCGCCACTACTGAAAGCCGCGGGCCATGTTTGCCACACACGGTTTACCCAATGTCCTGGTGAGCGACAACAGGCCATGTTTTACCAGTGCTGAGTTCAAAGAATTCATGACCCGTAACGGGATCAAACATGTCACATCTGCCCCGTTTAAACCAGCGTCCAATGGTCAGGCAGAGATAGCAGTGCAAACCATCAAACAAGGCTTGACGAGGGTAACTGAAAGCTCGCTGCAGACTCGCCTATCCCGAGTCATGCTTAGCTACCGCACGAGACCCCACTCGCTCACTGGGATCCCACCTGCTGAATAGTTCATGAAAAGAGCACTTAAGACAAGGCTCTCATTAGTTCACCCGATCTACATGAACAGGTAGAGAGCAGGCGGCTTCAACAAAGTACATACCATGATAGCGCAAATGTGTCACGCGAGATTGAAATCAATGATCCTGTATTTGTATTGAATTATGGACAAGGTGCCAAGTGGCTTCCCGGCACTGTAATGGCCAAAGAGGGGAGCAGGGTGTTTTGCATTAAACTTTCAAATGGACTCATTCACCGGAAACACTTGGACCAAATCAAACTCAGATTTACGAACTATCCTGAGCAACCCACCTTGGACCCTACCTTTTTTGATCCCCCAACATACACACCAGTGGCAACTGGCATCACGGTTGACCATGAAGCAGAACCCATCATCCACAGCAGCCCAGCAGGGCCCAACACACCAGGCAGCCCAGCAAGGCCAGCTGCACAACAGCCCAATGAGGGCCCAACAAATGATTCAACAACACCAGCTTTCACACCGAGACGATCAACCAGGGCAAGAGGGGCCCCAGATCGACTCACATTGTAAATAGTTACACTATTAACTTTGGGGGTGGCGGGGGGGTGGGGGGGGAGTGTTGTTATATATGTGAACTTGTATTTACTCTGTACAGCCACCAGAGGGCTCATCCCCTGGAGTCCCAAGGAATCGCATAATCCCTTGGGAGCACAGGTATTTAAGGAGGCCTCACAGGTTGGAGAGGCACTCTGGAAACCTGCAAAAAAAGACTACGGTCACACTTTACCTTGAGCTCACAATATTCAGTCTGACTCTTTCTCCATACATAACATAACCCATGAATCATTTATTACTGGTTAATTCTCACAATCGTTCAGTGCAGTGGAGATCGCACTGAATGAGTAGCTGAGCCATACAGAGCAGGAAGGTGCGAGGTTCAATTCCCAGTCTATGCTGGGTTAGTTGAGCTCAGATGGGTGATTGCAGAGCTGATACAATTGCCCTCAGCAGCATCCCTGGGTTAAGGAGGAGAAACACAGCAAACGTTCTGTTCAAGGACATGATTGAGCTTGGCTGGGATACATGTAGAAACTGTGTTTCTACTTGTGGGTGAGACCAGAACTAGGGGCCATCAATATAAGACAATCACTAATAAATCCAATGGGGAATTCAGGAGAAATTTCTTTACCCAGAGAGGGGTGAGAATGTGGAACTCGCTGCCACAGGGAGTGGTTGAGGCGAATAGTGTCGATGCATTTAAGAGAAAGCTGGATAAACACATGAGGGAGAAAGGAATAGAAGGTTATGTTGATGGGGTGAGATGGAGAGGAGTGGGAGGAGGCTCGAGTGGAGCAGACACACTAGCATAGACCTGTGGGGCCGAATGGCCTGTTTCTGTGCTGTATATCCTAAGTAATTCTATATAGTTCCATGATCGAATAGCTTCGCAACATGTAGGCATACACATGAATGACTTAATTCTATCGTAGAATTGTACTGCCAATCACTATCCACTTGAGCCCTGCCTGCTTGTGGACATCAGATAGCAAGGAGGAATTTGGCTATGATCACACCTATAAAGAAAGAACGACTTGCATTGATACAGCGCCTTTCACAACCACTGGACGTCCCAAAGGTCTTTACAGCCAATGAAGTATTTTGGACTGTAATCATTGTTGCAATGTGGGAAACACGCAGCCAATTTGCGCACAGCAAGCTCCCAGAAACAACAATGTGATAATGACCAGATAATCTGTTTCAGTAATGTTGATTGAGGTATAAATATTGGCCAGGACACCGGGGATAACTCACCCTGCTCTTCTTCAAGATAGTGCCATTGGATCTTTTATATCCACCTGAGAGGGTAGACAAGGCCTCAGTTTAACATCTCACCCGATAGGCAGTGCAGCACTCCCCCTCTGACAGTGGAGCACTCCCTCAGCACTAGAATGCTAGCTTAGATTTGTGTACTCCAATCTCTGGAGTGGAACTTGAACCCTCAACCTTTGGGCTCAGAGACAAGTGTGTGACCCACTGAGCCACAGTTGACACAATGCTGGACTAGCTTGCCAACAATCCCTATTTCTGCTCACAAATGAAGATTGGGCATTTGGCCAAGGTATCGGAGTGTGACTGATGGATCCATTTCCCAAGACTGAACATTTTCAAGGCAGGAGGAGTCAAGGAAATTCTGAAAAATAATAAAAACACAATCAAAGCAAACAATTGCTTTGTCATTTTCTGCACAAAAGTTTTTTTTGATGAACATTATCCAACACTTTAATCCGTGTCTTTATTACCAAACACTTTATTTCTTTAATTCCTTCCTAACTAGTCTCCATACTTCTACCCTTGCACAAATTGCAACTCATTCACAATGCCACTGCCCATGTTCTGGTCTGGTCAAAGCACTTTCTTTATCCAAATCATCACCCATTGGTTTCCCAAGCTCCTACCGATCAATTTTAAGCTCTTTATCCTCACCTTCCAATGCCTGTATGGCCTCAGCCATTTACTACAGTGACCTCCTTCAGCCCTGTCTCCCTATTCGCGCAATTCACTCACTCCTCTGACACTCGTCTACTTGCCATTTCCCCATCGTCTTCCCTCTACCATTGGTGGCTCCTTTTTAAACCACAATGCCCTCAACACCTGGAACTCCCTCCCAAGATCCCTCCATCTTGCTTCCTCTCTCCATTCTTTCAAAAACATACGACAGACTTTTCACCACTTGCCCTGCCATTTATCTTCTTTCTATTTATTCTTTAACTCACATAACTCATAACATAGGTAAATCTAATGTATATTCCTTATACTTAAAATCTACACACTTGAATTCTAATTAGAAGGCATTTAATTTGCTACTAACATGACTTAATTAACAGTATCATTCAGAGTATGATTGGAGTGAGCAATGGAAATTTCACATCAATCTAGTTATGCATGCTTTGCTAAAGTACATTGCTTGGATAGAAGGAACTTTACTCTGCAATGATAACTAAATTAGAAGTGTTCATGCTGAGGCTGGGTGCAAAACATAAAAAATTGTTCAATTCCTAGCAAGAACAGGATGAGCACCACAAAAAAGTAATGCTAAGCAGTTTCAAACCATCCTTCCAGAAATGATTATTTCAGTGTTACAATTTGACCTAACAATATTGGTTACACAATCACCAAATTATCTGGACACATTTACTAAAATAAATGCTCAGTAGATTTTAATGGTAGATTATTGCTTGATAAATTTGTAATTTTGACACCCCAAACTATTAATATTCTGTGTAAATATCATCAGGCTTCAAGGACTAGAAATGCCCTGACATTTGGCACACGCATTGACTTATACAACATCAGAAGGCTCTGGATGATTCAGTGACAGAACAGTACCTGTTCACCTCTGGGACCTGAGTGTGAATCCAACCCAGAGTGATGAGCTGAAAGACTACGTTCTGGGGATGGGTCTGACGATCATGATTAAAAGACATTCTAATACCTGTAATAATAATTCAATTCCTAGTCCACAGCATAAAATTCCCAGAATTTGCCACCAATTGGCACTATCACTGAAAGGGGTTGCAAAAATGCCTAGTGAGGGAAATTAAAAAGCTTTAAAGTTTCTGAAAAGTCATAAATAACAGCTATCTGTAGCTAATGTAAAGAACACTGTCCTGACGTATTGTGTTCTGCCTTTACTCTGCTTATTAAAGAGAACGACAATTGAATGGGTGAAGACTTTCAATGTAAAACACTTATCCCCTGAATATGGAAAAACTGAGCTTGTATCCCCATCATTCCAAAAAAATACATAGATATTATTTTGTTTGTAAGCATGCAAAGAGAATGTGATCCATGGGGATTTGCTTGCCTATTCCAGGCAAAATGGATCAGAAAATATTAGTCAGCTGTGTCATCTGGAAGAATCCTATAGAGAAAGATTAGTCCTGAAATGTAGACTATTTCAGGAGCAATCATTTTCGTACAGCAAAGCTACTTCCCCATACAGTCTCCGTGTGCTTTAAGATCAACCATATGACTGATTTCTGGGATGCTATTTTCTTGGTATCAAATAGATCCTGAGCTGTTTACTTATCAACCATGCCACACGTCTCCACATAAGGTAACCACGAATAAACAGCACGATTATTGCAAATATACAAGTTTTGTACTAGCTTCCAACCCTCAAAAAATGAGGTTATTTTCTCCTGTAAAGGAAAAAGCTCTTCCTGGGGTTTGGCGAGTGACTAATAGAATTCCAAAGGGTTTTGTCTTGTCCCCTAATGTTCACACTCTTCCTAAGTTACACCAAGGAAAATACTTCTTTTCTTACCCTATATTACCCTGACATATCAAGAAAGACTGGATCAACTGGGCTTGTATTTACTGGAGTTCAGAAGAATGAGAGGGGATCTCATAGAAACATTTAAAATTCTGATGGGTTTAGACAGGTTAGATGCAGGAAGAATGTTCCCAATGTTGGGGAAGTCCAGAACCAGGGGTCACAGTCTAAGGATAAGGGATAAGCCATTTAGGACCGAAATGAGGAGAAACTTCTTCACCCAGAGAGTGGTGAACCTGTGGAATTCTCTACCACAGAAAGTTGTTGAGGCCAATTCATTAAATATATTCAAAAAGGAGTTAAATCTAGTCCTTACTACTAGGGGGATCAAGGGGTATGGCGAGAAAGCAGGAATGGGGTACTGAAGTTGCATGTTCAGCCATGAACTCATTGAATGGCGGTGCAGGCTCAAAGGGCCGAATGGCCTACTCCTGCACCTATTTTCTATGTTTCTATGTTTCTATTATAAAATGTACACATGATACCATGCTGCTTAACCAGATATCAATTATAAGGTGGATTGATAATAATAACAGACTTAACAGATCCATTCTATTTCACATTATAAGAATCTCTATTTTATATATATATTATAGTAATGTTAGCTATGCCAGTGTTGTAACCATTTTAGTTGCTTTCTGGAAGACAACATGCAACCCTGTCTCATATGGCTCATCCATGTTAATGTTGATGGTTTAACAAGTGTTAGAAGGCCCACCAAGCGAAAGAAACCAGGCTATCATTAGATCAGCTTTCCAATAATCCAGGCAGTGCAAAAATGAGTCAATACACATTTTACTCCTGGTAACACGACGAGAGTGAGGAAGGAGGTGGTAAGTAGCTTATATTTTATGCAAGTAATACAAATGTTAAAGTAGAACAAACTAACTAAACCTAAAAATGTCAGCATAGGAAGGGACAACATTCCTGCCAGATGTGGGAGTTCCTAATCTTGGGCAAACACATCTCAAAATCTCAGAACCTGAGAACGAGACAATGCATCCGGGAGAAAGAGCAGTTTTTGGCATGTGAGTTTGAGAAGGTAGTCATGTCAGTGAGAGATAGAGAGAGGCAGTGGAGGAGGAAAAATGAGTGACTATCTAAGGGGTAAATGAAGGAAAGGTTCGAAAAAGTGTAGAACAACTTATGCTATCAAACAAATTCATTCACTTCCTGGAGGGAAAATGAGGAGTCTGGGCTGGACCATCAAATAAATATCAACGGCACCAACAAACAAGGGGTGGATTGAGATGGGGTATGATAGATTAGCAATACAACGAGAAAGGGAATAGTGATAGGGGATTCAATAGAGGGGCCAATACAATATTTTACAGTCCAGACTGACAGACCTGCATGTTTTGTTAACTCCCAGATGCTAAAGTAAGAGACATACCACGTAGAATGAATAAAATTAAAATAAGAAGTTAAGAGCAGGATAAGGTAAGCTTAATAGGAGTATGAGGAAAAACGTTCAAAATTTAACGGAAGTAACAGTAAAGTATTTGACATGTCTATCAATAAAATGAGAATTGTTAACATTGAGGTGCAACCCTGAGAGGATTCACAGTTTCCAGACGATGATCATAAAATGGCAGAGGTATTTAATAAATACTTCACATCAGTCTTTACTAAAGAAGGACATTGGAGATGAGGTGAATCCTAAAGTGACTGAGATGAGTGACAATATGATGGATAAAAGGGACATTTAAATAAGTTAGTTAATCTAAGGGAAGGCAAGGCACCAGGGCCCGATGATTTCTATCCTAGGATTCTGAGGGAGGTGAAAAGGGAAATTGCCGAGCCCCTAAAAATTATATTTCAGGGCTCTACTGAGCATGAATATGTGCCAGAGTACGGAGAGAGACCAAAGTGGTACCCATTCTTAAATATGAAGGCAGAGCTAATGTGGGTAATTACAGGCTGGTTAACGGAACATTTTTGGCAGGGAAAATTTTAGAATCTTTAATTAAGGATAAAATTGCTCCATAACTAGAAATACCACCACCGATGTCTCCGCAAGATCCTACAGATCCCTTGGAAGGACCGACGCACCAACATTAGCGTCCTCGACCAGGCCAACATCTCCAGCATTGAAGCACTGACCACACTTGATCAGCTTCGCTGGGCAGGCTACATTATTCACATGCTAGACACGAGACTCCCAAAGCAAGCGCTCTACTCGGAACTCCTTCACGGCAAACGAGCCAAAGGTGGGCAGAGGAAACGTTACAAGGACACCCTCAAAGCCTCCCTGATAAAATGCAACATCCCCACTGACACCTGGGAGTCCCTGGCCAAAGACCGCCCTAAGTGGAGGAAGTGCATCCGGGAGGGCGCTGAGCACCTCGAGTCTCATCGCCGAGTGCATGCAGAAATCAAGCGCAGGCAGCGGAAGGAGCGTGCGGCAAACCTGTCCCACCCATCCTTTCCCTCAACGACTATCTGTCCCACCTGTGACAGGGACTGTGGCTCTCGTATTGGACTGTTCAGCCACCTAAGGACTCATTTTAAGAGTGGAAGCAAGTCTTCCTCGATTCCGAGGGACTGCCTATGATGATGATGAGATAAAGGGAAAATAGTCAGAAGTGGCCAGCACGGATTTCGAAAGGGGCGATTGTGCTTGACAAACCTCAAAGAAATCATTGGGGAGGTAACAAACATCCTTTATTCATTATTATAACATAATGGCCCCAAGTTTCGCCATGATTTGCTCCTGATTTTTAGGAGCAACTGGTGTAGAACGGAATATCTTAGAAATGGTAATTCTCGCCATTTAGTTTGCTCCAGTTCTAGTCAGTTAGAAAAGTTTCACTTTGGAACAGAATTTTTTTTTCAAAAGGGGGCGTGTCCGGCCACTTACGCCTGTTTTCAAAGTTTCGGCAGTGAAAACTTACTCCAAACTAACTTAGAATGGAGTAATTGAAGATTTTTGTATGCTCGAAAAAACCTTGTCTACACTTTAGAAAATCAGGCGTAGGTTACAAATCAGGCGTAGGGAATGGTGGGGGGGGAGGTTTAAAGGGAAGTTTACAAACATTAAACACTTCAGTTTTACAAATAAAGAGCCATCATAAAAATAAATGATAAAAACATCAATAAATCAACCAATAAATCAATCCAAAAAAATTAATAAGAAATAATTTTTTTAAATAATCAATAAATAAAACATTTTCGATTTACCGACTGCAGCACCGGGAGCCCTCCAACAGCATGCTGGGATGCCCCCCCCCCCTCGCTCCAGTGTGTCTCTGTCAGTGTCTCTATCTCTCTGTCTGTGTCTCTCACTCTCTGTCTGTCAGTGTCTGTGTTTCTGACAGCGAGGGGAGGGGGAAGAGGGGGGTAGAGGGAGAGAGGGGGGGCAGGGGGAGGGGAGGGGAGGGGTAGGGATGGGGGAGAAGGGGGAAGGGGGGGAGGAGGAGAAGGGGGAAGGGGAGGAGGAGAAGGGAGAAGGGGAGGAGGAGAAGGGGGAAGGGGGGAGGAGGAGAAGGAGGGGAGGAGGAGGAGGGGGAAGGGAGGGTGGAGAGGAGGAAAAGGGGGGGAGGAGGAGAAGGGGGAAGGGGAGGAGGAGAAGGGGGAAGGGGGGAGGAGGAAAAGGGGGGAAAGAAAAAGGGGGGTAAGGAGAAGGGGGGGAAAGGAGGGGGGGAGGAGAGGGGGCGAAGGAGAGGGGGGGAAAGGAGAGGGGGTAAGGAGAGGGGGGGAAAGGAGATGGGGGGGAGAAAGGAGATGAGGAGGGGGGGGGGAAAGGAGAAGGGCAAGGGAGGCTGAACGGGCCGGGCCCGGCAGGGCCCGAGACTTCGGGCAGGACCCAAGACTTCGGGCAGGGCCTGTCCCCAGCACCAGATTTACAGGTAGGTGGCGTTGGGTCGGGTCGGGATCGCGGGTCGGGTCGGGGGGAGCGCGGGTCGGGCTCGGGGGGAGGGAGGGAGAGGGAGGTCAGGTCGGGGGAAGGGAGGTCAGGTCGGGTCCAGTCGGGGGGGGAAGCGGGAGTCGGGTCGGTGTCGGTGTCGCGTCCGGTCTGGAGGCGGGGGGGGGTGGGGGGGGGGAAGCAGGAGTCGGGTCGGGTCCAGTCCGGGGGGTCGGGTCGGGTCGGGTCCGAGGGCGGGAAGCGGGAGTCGGGTCGGTGTCGGTGTCGGGTCCGGTCTGGAGGCGGGGGGGGGTGGGGGGGGGGAAGCAGGAGTCGGGTCGGGTCCAGTCCGGGGGGTCGGGTCGGGTCGGGTCCGAGGGCGGGAAGCGGGAGTCGGGTCGGTGTCGGTGTCGGGTCCGGTCTGGAGGCGGGGGGGGGTGGGGGGGGGGAAGCAGGAGTCGGGTCGGGTCTAGTCCGGGGGGTCGGGTCGGGTCGGGTCCGAGGGCGGGAAGCGGGAGTCGGGTCGGTGTCGGTGTCGGGTCCGGTCTGGAGGCGGGGGGGGGTGGGGGGGGGGAAGCAGGAGTCGGGTCGGGTCCAGTCCGGGGGGTCGGGTCGGGTCGGGTCCGAGGGCGGGAAGCGGGAGTCGGGTCGGTGTCGGTGTCGGGTCCGGTCTGGAGGCGGGGGGGGGTGGGGGGGGGGAAGCAGGAGTCGGGTCGGGTCCAGTCCGGGGGGTCGGGTCGGGTCGGGTCCGAGGGCGGGAAGCGGGAGTCGGGTCGGTGTCGGTGTCGGGTCCGGTCCGGAGACGGGAGGCGGGGGGTGGGGGGGGAGGGAAGCGGGAGTCGGGTCGGGTCCAGTCCGGTGGGTCGGGTCGGGTCCGGTCCGGGGGCTGGGAGGGCGGCGCGGGAAGCAGGAGTCGGGTCGGTGTCGGGTCCGGTCCGGGGGCGGGAAGCGGGAGTCGGGTCGGGAGGAAGCAGGAGCTGGGTGTGGGAGGAGCCTTATTCACGCAGCCCCAGTGAGGCCATTCGGCCAGGGCTAGGGGCTGCGTGCTTCGGGCCCCTCCCACACAGTTTTGGGCGCCTGGAGCTACTGCACATGCACGCCCACTGTAGCACGCATGTGCAGAGGTCCCGGCACTGTTTTCAGTGCAGGGACCTGGCTCCGCCCCCTACAGCTCCTGCTGCACTGCGCCGAGCTGCAAACGACCTGCAGGGAGCTGGAGGATCTGGAAGTTTTTTTTAGGCGCACTTTGTGGCGCGAAAAACGGGCGTCCAGATCGGGACTGCGCCGTTCTAGGTGCGGCTCGCAACTTGGGCCCAATAATTGGGATCCCTGCAAACATAGGAATCAATTTTCCAACATTTGTATCTTGTTATTTTGTGCAACAACAGGATAGTTAGCTGATTGAATAGGAGGGGCAAAGTTACAGTATATTTTGTCCAGTCAATGAAGTCAACTGTTAGAGTAGAGTTGTGCCCTCCACTGATTATGATGATCTAACAAATTCAAATATTTACTGAATACTTACATAATTAGAGCATTCCGAGCCTGTGCGCTTTCATAGAAACATAGAAATTCACAGCGCAGGAGGAGGCCATTTCAGCCCATCGTGTCCGCGCCGGCCGACAAAGAGCCGCACGGCCCTCGGTCAGCAGCCCTGAAGGTTACATATAAACCTATGAACAATGACGGAAAGGCAAAGAGCACCCAGCCCAACCAGTCCGCCTCACACGACTGCGATACTGAAACATTCTACACACCACCCCAACCGGAGCCATGTGATCTCCTGGGACAGGCAAATATAGAAACATAGAAAATAGGTGCAGGAGTAGGCCATTTGGCCCATCGCGCCTGCACCACCATTCAATAAGATCATGGCTGATCATTCTCTCAGTACCACTTTCCTGCTTTCTCTCCATACCCCTTGATCCCTTTAGCCGTAAGGGCCATATCTAACTCCCTCTTGAATATATCCAATGAACTGGCAGCAACAACTCTCTGCGGCAGGGAATTCCACAGGTTAACAACTCTCTGAGTGAAGAAGTTTCTCCTCATCTCAATCCTAAATGGCCTACCCCTTACCCTAAGACTGCGTCCCCTGGTTCTGGACTTCCCCAACATCGGAAACATTCTACCCGCACCTAACCTGTCCCGTCCCATCAGAATCTTATATGTTTCTATGAGATCCCCTCTCATCCTTCTAAACTCCAATGTATAAAGGTCCAGTTGATCCAGTCTCTCCTCATATGTCAGTCCTGCCATCCCGGGAATCAGTCTGGTGAACCTTCGTTGCGCTCCCTCAATAGCAAGAACATCCTTCCTCAGATTAGGAGACCAAAACTGAACACAATATTCCAGGTGAGGTCTCACCAAGGCTCTGTACATCTGCAGTAAGACCTCCCTGCTCATTTACTCAAATCCCCTTGCTATGAAGGCCAACCTACCATTTGCCTTCTTCACCGCCTGCTGTACCTGTATGCCAACTTTCAATGACTGATGAACCATGACACCCAGGTCTCGTTGCACCTCCCCTTTTCCTAATCTGCCGCCATTCAGATATTATTCTGTCTTCGCGTTTTTGCCCCCAAAGTGGATAACCTCAGATTTATCCACATTATACTGCATCTGCCATGCATTTGCCCGCTCACCTAACCTGTCCAAGTCACCCTGCAGCCTCTTAGCGTCCCCCTCACAGCTCACACCACCACCCAGTTTAGTGTCATCTGCAAACTTGGAGATATTACACTCAATTCCTTCATCCAAATCATTGATGTATATTGTAAAGAGCTGGGGTCCCAGCACTGAGCCCTGCAGCACTCCACTAGTCACTGCCTGCCATTCTGAAAAGGACCCATTTATCCTGACTCTCTGCTTCCTGTCTGCCAACCAGTTCTCTATCCACGTCAGTATATTACCCCCAAAACCATGTGCTTTAATTTTGCACACCAATCTCTTGTGTGGTACCTTGTCAAAAGACTTTTGAAAGTCCAAATACACCACATCCACTGGTTCTCCCTTGTCCACTCTACTAGTTACATCCTCAAAAAATTCCAGATTTGTCAAGCATGATTTTGCTTTCATAAATCCATGCTGACTTGGACCAATCCTGTCACTGCTTTCCAAAGGTGCTGCTATTTCATCCTTAATAATTGATTCCAACATTTTCCCTATGACTGATGTCAGGCTAACTGGTCTATAATTACCTGCTTTCTCTCTCCCTCCCTTTTTAAAAAGTGGTGTTACATTAGCTACCCTCCAGTCCATAGGAACTGATCCAGAGTCGATAGACTGTTGGAAAATGATCACCAATGCTTCCACTATTTCTCGGGCCACTTCCTTAAGTACTCTGGGATGCAGACTATCAGGCCCCGGGGATTTATCGGCCTTCAATCCCATCAATTTCCCTAACACAATGTCCCGCCAAATAAGGATATCCTTCAGTTCCTCCTTCTCATTAGACCCAGATAAAAATGTAGGGAGAAAAAATCTGGGAAAATTCCTCTCCGACCCATCCAGGCGATCGACACTAGTCCAGGACATCACCCTGGCCATATTCTATTCCCTGCAGGAGTTACCATTATATCTGCTCCATCCAACAACAGGTAATCCAGTCTAATCCCAATTACCAGCTCTAGGTCCATAACCCTGCAGGTTACTGCACTTTAAGTGACCATCCAACCATCTCTTAAAAGTGGTGAGGGTTTCTGCATCCACCACTCTTCCAGGCAGTGCGTTCCAGATCCCTACAACCCTCTGCGTAAAGAAGCCCCCCTCAAATCCACTCTAAACCTTCCACCAACCACGTTAAAACTATGTCCGCTCGTAATAGACCTCTCCACCAATGGAAATAGACCCTTACTATCCACTAGGTCCAGGCTCCTCAATATTTTGTACACCTCGATGAGGTCTCCTCTCAACCTCTTAGGTTCAAAACCAGCCTATCCAATCTGTCCTCATAACGAAGATTCTCCATTCCAGGCAGCATCCGAGTAAATCTCCTCTACACCCTCTTTAGTGCAATCATGTCCTTCCTATAATATGGCCAGCAGAACTGCATGCAGTACTCCAGCTGTGGCCTAACTAAAGTATTATACAATTTAAGCATAACCTCCCTGCTCTTATATTCTATGCCTCGGCCAATAAAGACAAGCATTCCGTATGCCTTCTTAATCACCTTATCCACCTGGCCTGCTACTTTCAGGGAATCTGTGGACCAATGGTGGAGCTTTGGAGGCGTGGCCTATTCAGTTGGAGCTGTGCTGCTGAGAGAGAAGGAACTCCCTGCTGAAGCTCCTGTCTCGAAAGCCTGGAGTGAACCCTGAGAACAGCCCAGGAAGAGGAGGAGAGGGCTGGCTTACTACACATTCAACGTCCAGAGGGAGAGGAGGAGAGCAGAAAAATTATCACTTATTATTACTACAGAGAGTTGGAGAGAGGGGGAAAAGAACATCCTGAGAAAACACCATCCAGTGTGGAAGGAGGGAGAGCCATTTCGACAATCTTTGACAGGTGGGTGTGTTTTGGTGCATTCCCCGAAAGACTTTGTTGTATCGGTGGGGGGAGGAAAGAAGAACACTTGAGGGCTGGAACATCGCGGGGGGGTGTGTGCGTATGGAAGTGTGTGTGGGGGTCTTGCTTACAGCTAGGCCCCACACACCACTGAAGCACCCCTCCCCCATTGCCTAGCCTGGGATAGCTGGAGCTACCTGGCTGAAGTAGCACTAATTACCCTATTAAACATCGTTGGGAGTGTGTGCCTGGGTGGCTCCATCTACCCCAGGTGAAGACATCTTCTCCCCCCACCCGAAGACCATTCTACAAAGACTGTGTTTTTTGCCATCTGGGGAGTGCACCCCAAGAAACACCCACCCATCGCTGTGAGGGGAGGCCTTCCCTCGCAGCTTCCCTCTTTCCCTCCCCTCTCTCTTTCTTTCTCTCTCTCTGTCTCTCCCCTCTCTCTCTGAGAGCCCCTTTCCTCCTAATTATAAAACAATTAAGACAACTGAGCAGAGGGAGCAAGGCCCCTCCCCATTCGTTAACTAGGGGAGAGGTGTGCCTCTTTTAGAGCTCCCTCTGCTCAAAACACCAACGAGGCCAATTAAAGACCATTAAGGCCTGTGACTTTGGGGTGGGTGTAGCCCTTAAAGGGACCCCGTGATGGCGACCCCATCCACACCGGTGGCAGGGCCAGCTAGGGCATATGCGCAGGCGGCGTCCACATCCACGGCACCTCCTGCGCCTCCTGCTGCCCTGCCACCATTCAGACTGATAACAAAGAAACACTGGGTCAAGAGCTACACTCACCCCACAATGAGCATCGAGGAGTGCGTGCGGGCGATGGCTGGGGTAGTCGGCCCCTCGGCCATTGTCGCAGCCTCCAAGATGTCTGGGAAGGCCGTGTTCTTCCTGGGGTCGGAGCGGGCGGTGTCCCTGGCCCTCGAAAAGCGGCTCACGGTGGGCGGGACGTTCCTGCCGGTGGACCCTCTTGAGGCCACCGAGCAGAGGGTCATCATATCAAACGTCCCGCCCTTTGTTCCCGCTGAGCTCCTCCTCCCTCACCTACACCAACTGGGGGAGGTAAGGTCGGGGATCAACCCCATACCGCTTGGCCTCCGGGAGAGCAGCCTGCGCCACGTGTTCTCCTTCCGCCGCCAGCTCTTTGTCCGGCTGGCGCAGGAGGAGACGACGGAGGGCAATTTTAATGTGGCACACGAGGGGACTGCCTACCACGTCTTTTGGACGTTGGACGGCGTGCGGTGTCATGCCTGCAGGGAGGTGGGGCACGTTCGCAAGAACTGCCCCGCCTCCAAAGCCGCCAAACCACCGAAGGTGGCCAAGGCTGGCGCCGCCGCCACCCCTCCCCCTAGTAGCGTCCGCGTGCCGGGAGCTGTGGGTGCGCGGGCATCGTCGGAGGCCTTTGTTTTCACGCCCTCCGGCGGGGGGGAGGGAGAGCGTCTGACCGGAAGGAAGGCGCGGAGGAAGGCGAAACATCTCGAGGCGGGTCCCCTCAGTGCGCCAGACAGCTTGAACACCGCGCTCAGCCCAACCCCGTCACCGGCGAACGCGGGGTACCCTGAGCCCGTGCCCGAGCCCTTGACCACTATCATAGAGGGGCTCGGGCACGGGCAACAAAAGAAAAAGGGGAGGGTGGAGCAGGAGGCCTCGGCAGACATGGAGGTCTCCCTGCCTCCGCGCCCCCCCAGGAACAAAAGGAGGCGCCGCTCCAATGAGGCGGAGGGGGAACAACATCCCTCCGCGGAGGAGTCGGTGCCCGCCGCGTGTCCTGCGTCCCCCACCAGCGCCCCCAAACTGCGTCGTAGGCGAGAGGAATCTGTCCCCAGGGAGGGTGAGACTGTCGAGGCTGCCCAGCCTCTGCCTCCCGGGGATGGCGTGGAGGATCTGCGTGTCGTGGGGGGCGCGGGGCCAGCAGAGGAATGCGTTGCCGCCGGGTCGAGCGTCCCGGGGACTGAGGCGGGCGGGGCCGAAAAGGCCGAACCTGAGCCCGCCCAGCTATTATCCAACTTCCCCCGGGATTTGCTCAGCCCAGAAGAAACAAAAAATATGAACAATTTTAATGGTTCTGTACACGCTGGGCCGGGGGTTGGCGGCGGGGAGGGAAAAGAACAACAACCCTCGCCCCCTACTTTGGAGCTGGGGTACTTGGAGGACCTGGAGAATTACTTTGGCCAGGTCTCTCCGTGTTCCCTGGTTCCTGGGGCGGAGGAGGAACCCCTTCCGCTGTCGCTTCCTGACCCAGCACCACTTTTAAAAGAGCCCAGTGGGGACTCCTCTGTCGACGATCCTGGGGATGGGATCGGGGCAGAGCCAGGGCCGGATGGAGCAGCTGGGCAGTTTGCCGCACCTCGTGTGGTCGACGGGCCGGCTGCTGGCGGCGACCTCCCGGAGGGGGACTGGGACTCGGTGGGGGACGCGGGAGAAGTTCTCGAGTCCATCGCCAGTGAGGCGGTGGATCTCCTCGTGCCCGCCGCTGAGTCCCCCCTCATTCCTGTAAAGGAACTCCGGGACTTTTTGGCCCAGAGCCAGGGTCACCGCAACCGAGCCCATCTGGCCCGGGAAAGATGGTCCGAGCCGGGGCTGCTCATCGCGTCCGTCTGCGCCGCCGCTAAAACCATGGCCGCAGGCGGGCCCTTATCAAAGGCGCAAGGCCTTGAGCTGCGCCGGCTCATAAGGTTCCTCGCTGGGCTGCTGAAGGTGTGGAGGTCAAAAAAAGACTCCACTCCCCCACCACAATAGGTTAGTTAGAGGTTGCACTATGCTTTTGCCATGAAGATAACCATAGCCAGCCTCAACATCAACGGCGGCAGAGAGGCACGCCGTAGATTTAACAAATTTTCGCTCCTGCGGGAGGGGAAATATGCGGTGTGCTTCCTGCAAGAAACCCATACCATTCCGGGCGACGAAGCCACGTGGCTCCTGGAATGGCAAGGAGAGGTCCGCATGAGCCACCTCACCGCCACTTCTTGTGGGGTGGCCATCTTGCTGGCCCCGCATTTTCAGCCGGAGATCTTGGGGGTCGAGGAGCCCGTGCCAGGCCGCTTGCTGCACGTCACGGTTCGCCTGGGGCACGTGCCGCTCCATCTCGTGAACGTGTACGCCCCTCAGCCCGGCCCGCAGCAAACGCGCTTCTTCGAAGAAGTGTCCGCTCTTCTTGGCTCCGTCGACGTCGGCGACTGCATTGTCCTCGGGGGGGATTTTAACTGCACCCTCGAGGCGAGGGACCGCTCCGATGCCCTGCAGAGCATGACGGCGATCGAGAAGTTGAGGGACCTGGTCGGGTCCTTCGACTTGGTGGACGTCTGGCGAAATCTCCACCCCGACTCCAGTGCCTTTACTTGGGTGAGGCCTGGAGTAGGATGGTCCAGAATCGACCACCTTTACGTGTCTCGGATGTACGTTTCCTGCGTCCCGGCGGCCTCCATGCGACCGGTGCCGTGTTCGGACCACCACCTGGTGTGGGCGGAGCTCGCTTCGCTCCGCGCGAGGACGGGGTCCGCGTACTGGCACTTTAACAACCGGCTGCTGGAGGACGTGCGGTTCCAGGACTCGTTCCGTCGATTCTGGTCCGACTGGAGAAGGAAGCAGGAGGGCTTCCCCTCCTTGAGGCTATGGTGGGACGTGGGCAAAGCTCACGTCCGCGTCTTCTGTCAAGAGTACGAGAGGGAGTCGACCAAGAGGCGGGCGGCCAGGGTGCTCGACCTGGAGGCCCAGCTTGGTCAAGTCGTCGAGGACCCGGCCCTGCGGACGGTGTATGAAGCGAAGAAGGCCACGCTGAAGGACCTGCAGCTCATCGGGTCCCGAGGCGCGTTCGTGAGGTCGTGGATCCGGTTCCTGCGGGATCTGGACCGCGGCTCCCCCTTCTTCTACTCACTGGAAAAAAGACAGAGTTTCCGTAAGCAGCTCTTGACGCTGCTGGCCGACGACGGCTCTCTTGTCTCGGATCCAGAGGGCGTCAACAACAGGGCCCGTGAATATTACGGGGCTCTGTTCTCTCGGGAGCCGTCCAGCAAGGAAGCGCGTAGAGTTTTGTGGGAGGACCTGCTGAAGGTCAGCCCGGAGGGCGCCGAAAATCTGGAAGCTCCGCTAAGCCTGGCGGAGCTGACCAGCCCCCTCGACCGACTCTCGAGGGGAAAAGCCCCAGGGTTGGACGGGCTGACCGTGGAGTTCCACAGGGCGTTCTGTGACATGTCCCTCTCTTGGCGCAGGGCAGTCATCGTCCTGCTGCCTAAGAAGGGCGATCTCCGCCTCCTTAAAAACTGACGCCCGGTCTCACTCCTCAGCACGGACTACAAAATCTTCGCCAGGGCGATGTCTGCTCGCCTTGGCGCCGTGCTGGACCACATGATCCACCCCGACCAGTCCTACACGGTCCCGGGCCGGACAATCCACGATAACATCCATCTGGTCCGGGACCTCTTCCATTATTCCCAGGAGGCTGGTCTGTCGGTCGCCTTCCTATCTCTCGACCAAGAGAAGGCGTTCGACAGGGTGGATCACGACTATCTGTTCGGAACTCTGCGCGCTTTCGGGTTCGGGACGCATTTCGTCGCCCGGATCCGACTTTTGTACGCCGCCGCGGAGTGTCTGATTAAGGTTAACGGGTCCTTGACGGCGCCCCTTCGCTTTGGGAGAGGGTTGCGCCAGGGATGCCCCATGTCCGGCCAGTTATATGCCATCTGCGTGGAGCCTTTCCTGCGCCTCCTGCGGACGAGGTTGATGGGACTGGCTCTGCAAGGGCCGGGCGTGGAGGTCGTCCTCTCAGCTTACGCCGATGATGTGCTCCTCGCGGTAGAGGATCCCGCTGACCTGCGGAGGATGCGTGAGTGCCAGGAGATTTACTCGGCCGCATCCTCCGCCAGGATCAACTGGGAGAAATGTTCCGGACTCCTGGTGGGTCAGTGGCGGGTGGACTCCCTGCCGGAGGAGCTCAGGCCTTTTGCCTGGAGCACGACCCATCTCCTCTATCTGGGAGTCTACCTTAGCCCCGACGAGGAAGCCTGGCCGGCGAACTGGCAAGAGCTGGAGGCCAAGGTCGCCACTCGCCTAGGGTGCTCCGAGTGCTGTCCTACAGGGGTCGAGCGCGAGTCATAAACCAGCTGGTGGCCGCCATGCTGTGGTACCGGCTGGTCACTTTGACCCCTCCCCCTGCTTTTGTCACCAAGATACAGAAGAAGCTGGTGGACTTCTTCTGGAACAACAGGAAGCACTGTGTCTCTGCCGCGGGCTTGAGGCTCCCGCTTGGGGAGGGCGGTCAGTCGTTGGTGTGCGTCAGCACCCAGCTCGTGACTTTCCGTCTTCAGACCCTTCAGAGATACCTTTACGTCGAGCCCCCTCCCAGTGGTGTGCTCTGGCGACGTATTTCTTCCACCAGCAGCATGGCCTCAACTACGACACGCAGCTCCTGTTTGTGAGCATGGGGGGCGTCAGGACTGCCTTCCAGGAGCTGCCTGTCTTTTACAAGGAACTCACCAGGGTCTGGAACAAAGTCTCCACCAAGCGCAGCTCTCCACCGGCTGGAGTGGTGGCTGTCCTGCAGGAGCCGCTGCTCGGGAATCCGTACCTCCACGACCGAGGTTTTAGGTGGCAGTCGGACGAGAGGGCTGTGGCTGGTGAGGTGACTAGGGTCAGGGACCTGCTCGATGGCGGAGGAGCGGGCTGGATGGTGCCAGAAACCCTGGCGCTGTGCGGCCGATGCCATCGAGTCGCTAAAAACAGCTCTGGGCCCTGACTCCGTTAGGTGCATCGAGGAGGCTCAAGCGCGTGGGGAGATCCCGTCCGAACTGACCCCCGTCCGGACGGAATTCCTCATCGGCGGCAAACCCCGAAACCTCCCTCGGGAGCCGGTGCCTCACAACTTGAGCCGCCTCGGGGAAATCCCCTCCGTGCCTTTCAGTTCCGCGCGGAGGGGTTTCCTGTACGGGCTGCTCCTGCACACTCTCAATTTTGCCATCCTCGCCTGCCGTCCGGACACGCCATGGCATACCATCTTGCCGTCCGGAGGAGGCGGGGGTCCCCGATGGAGGGCACTCTACGCGGGAGTCCTCCCACTATTTATCAGGGACTTGGCCTGGAGGGTGGTGCACGGAACAGTGCCGTGCAATAAATTTTTAAGCCGATTCACGGGCTCCCAGGCCGCCTGCAATTTCTGCGGTCTGGAAGAGTCCGTGTTCCATGTTTTTATCGAATGCACGAGGTTGCAGCCCCTGTTTTATTATTTAAAGGGGCTGCTCCTGAAATTCTGGCTGCACTTCAGTCCCACACTCCTGATCTTTGGCACCATGTGCAGAGGGGAGCGGGCAGGTCCGAGGGCCTTCTCGTAGGTGTGCTCCTGGGCACGGCCAAGGGTGCCATCAGCCGGTCCAGGCAGCGGGCAGTCGAGGGGGTCGTTCAACCTGACTGCCTGCCTCTCTTCCGCGCGTACATCCGCGCCAGGGTGTCCTTGGAGATGGAGCACGCGGTGTCCACCGGTACGCTCGCGGCCTTCCGCGAGAGGTGGGCACCGGAGGGACTGGAGTGCATCATCACGCCCGGCAACCAAATTTTAATTTGATTTTATGTTTTAAAGTTTCATTTGTTTTAATTGCCGGTGTTTTTAGTGTCCCCCTCCCCCATTTTAAAGGGGGCACTTGGAGAAAAAGATATGATTTTAGTGCCCAAAAAAAAAACTAAACAAAAAAAACAAGCAAACAAAAAAAAATAGAAAAAAAAAAGGGCCTTGTAAATGTTTGGTGCGTCCCCCAGATCGGGGGGCCACGATTTAATGTTTTTGTTTCCCCCAAAAGAGTTCTGTGGACCAATGATGGAGCTTTGGAGGCGTGGCCTATTCAGTTGGAGCTCTGCTGCTGTGAGAGAAGGAACTCCCTGCTGTTGCTCCTGTCTCGGAGGCCTAGAGAGAACCCTGAGACCAGCCCAGGAAGAGGAGGAAGGGGCTTACTACAGTTCCAATTCATCCAGAGCGAGAGGAGGAGAGCAGAACAATTTATCAACTTTATTACTGCTACAGAGAGTTGGAGAGAGGGGGAAAAGAACAACAACCTGAGAAAACACCATCCAGTGTGGAAGGAGGGAGAGTCATTTCTACAATCTTCAACAGGTTGGTGTATTTTGGTGCATTCCCCGAAAGACTTTGTTTTATTGGTGGGGGGAGGAAAGAAGATAACTCGAGGGCCGGAACATCGCGGGGTGTGTGTGTGTGTGGAAGTGTGTGTGGGGGTCTTGCTTACAGCTAGGCCCCACACACCACTGAAGCACCCCTCCCCCATTGCCTAGCCTGGGATAGCTGGAGCTACCTGGCTAAAGTACTATTAATCACCTATTTAACATCGTTGGGAGTGTGTGCCTGGGTGGCTCCAGCTGTCCCAGGTGAAGACATCTTCTCCCCCCACCCGAAGACCATCTACAAAGACAGTGTTTGTTTTGCCATCATCTGGGGAGTGCACCCCAAGAAAAACACCCACCCATCGCTGTGAGGGGAGACCTGCCCTCACAGCTTCCCTCTTTCCCACCCCCTCCCACTTTCTCTCTCTCTCTGTCTCTCCCCTCTCTCTCTGTCTCTCCCCTCTCTCTCTGAGAGCCCTTTCCTCCTAATTGTAAAACCAATTAAGACAACTGAGCAGAGGGAGCAAGGCCCCTCCCCAATTGTCAACTAGGGGAGAGGTGTGCCTCTTTTAGAGCTCCCTCTGTTCGAACACCAACGAGGCCATTTAAGACCATTAAGGCCTGTGACTTTGGGGTGGGTGTAGCCCTTAAAGGGACCCCGTGATGGCGATCCCATCCACGCCGGTGGCAGGGCCAGCAAAGACAGATGCGCAGGCGGCGTCCACATCCATGGTGCCTCCTGCGCCTCCTGCTGCCCTGCCACCTTTCAGACTGATAACAAAAAAACACGGGGTCAAGAGCTACACTCACCCCACAATGAGCATCGAGGAGTGCGTGCGGGCGATGGCTGGGGTAGTCGGCCCCTCGGCCATTGTCGCAGCCTCCAAGATGTCTGGGAAGGCTGTATTCTTCCTGGGGTCGGAGTGGGCGGTGTCCCTGGCCCTTGAAAAGGGGCTCACGGTGGGTGGGACATTCCTGCCTGTGGACCCTCTCGAGGCCACCGCACAGAGGGTCATCCTTTCCAACGTCCCACCCTTTGTTCCCGCTGAGCTCCTCCTCCCTCACCTACACCAACTGGGGGAGGTAAGGTCGGGGATCAACCCCATACCGCTCGGCCTCAGGGAGAGCAGCCTGCGCCACGTGTTCTCCTTCCACCACCAGCTCTTTGTCCGGCTGGCGTGGGAGGAGACGACGGAGGGTAGTTTTAATGTGGTGCACGAGGGGACTGCCTACCGCGTCTTCTGGACGCGGACGGCGTGCGGTGCCATGCCTGTAGGGAGGTGGGGCACGTTCGCAAGAACCACCAAACCACCGAGGGCGGCCAAGGCTGACGCCACCGCCACCCCTCCCCCGAGTTGCGTCCGCGTTCCGGGAGCCGTAGGTGCGCGGGCATCGTCGGAGGCCTTTGTTTTCACGGCCTCCGGCGGGGGGGAGGGAGAGCGTCCGATTGGAAGGAAGGCGCGGAGGAAGGCAAAACATCTCGAGGCAGGTCCCCTCAGTGCGCCAGACAGTTTGATCACAGCGCTCAGCCCAACCCCGTCACCAGCGAGCGCGGGGTGCCCTGAGCCCGTGCCCGAGCCCTTGACCAATACCGCAGAGGGGCTCGGGCGCGGGCAAGATAAGAAAAAGGGGGTAGTGGAGCGGGAGGCCTCGGCAGACATAGAGGTCTCCCTGCCTCCGCGCACCCCCAGGAACAAAAGGAGGCGCCGCTCCAATGAGGCGGAGGGGGAACAACATCCCTCCGCGGAGGAGTCGGTGCCCGCCGCGAGTCCCGCGTCCCCCACCAGTGCCCCCAAACTGCGCCGTAGGCGAGAGGAATCTGTCCCCGGGGTGGGTGAGACAGTCGAGGCTGCCCAGCCTCTGCCTCCCGGGGATGGCGTGGAAGATCTGCCTGTCGTGGGGGGCGCGGGGCCAGCGGAGGAATGCGTAGCCGCCGGGTCGAGCGTCCCGGGGACTGAGGCGGGCGGGGCCGAAAAGGCCGAACCTGAGCCCGCCCAGCTATTAACCAACTTCCCCCGGGAGTCGCTCGGCCGGGAAGAAACAGAAAATATGAACAATTTTAATGATTCTGTACACGCTGGGCGAGGGGGTGGCGGCGGGGAGGGGGAAGACCACCAACCCTCGCCCCCTACTTTGGAGCTGGGATACTTGGAGGACCTGGAGAATTACTTTGGCCAGGTCTCTCCGTGTTCCCCGGTTCCTGGGGTGGAGGAGGAACCCCTTCCGCTGTCGCTTACTGACCCAGCACCACTTTTAAAAGAGCCCAGTGGGGACTCCTCTGCCGACGATCCTGGGGATGGGATCGGGGCAGAGCCAGGGTCGGATGGAGCGGCCGGGCCGTTTGTCGTACCTCGTGCGGTCGACGGGCCGGCTGCTGGCGACGACCTCGCGGAGGGGGATGGGGACTCGGTGGGGGACGAGGGAGAAGATCTCGAGTCCATCGCCAGTGAGGTGGTGGATCTCCTCGTGCCCGCCGCTGAGTCCCCCCTCATTCCTGTAAAGGAACTCCGGGACTTTTTGGTCCAGAGCCAGGGTCGCCGCAACCGAGCCCATCTGGCCCGGGAAAGATGGTCCGAACCGGGGCTGCTCATCGCGTCCGTCTGCGCCGCCGCTAAAACCATGGCCGCGGGCGGGCCCTTATCAAAGGCGCAAGGCCTTGAGCTGCGCCGGATCAGAAGTATCCTCGCTGGGCTGCTGAGGGAGTGGAGGTCAACAAATGACTGCATTCCCCCCCCACAATAGGTTAGGTAGAGGTTGCACTATGCTTTTGTCATGAAGATAACCACAGCCAGCCTCAACATCAACGGCAGCAGAGAGGCACGCCGTAGATTTAACAAATTTTCGCTCCTGCGGGAGGGGAAATATGCGGTGTGCTTCCTGCAAGAAACCCACACCGTTCCGGGAGACGAAGCCACGTGGCTCCTGGAATGGCAAGGAGAGGTCCGCATGAGCCATCTCACTACTACTTCTTGTGGGGTGGCCATCTTGCTGGCCCCGCATTTTCAGCCGGAGATCTTGGAGGTCGAGGAGCCCGTGCCAGGCCGCTTGCTGCACGTCACGGTTCGCTTGGGGGACGTGCTGCTCCATCTCGTGAACGTGTATGCCCCTCAGCCCGGCCCGCAGCAAACGCGCTTCTTCGAAGAAGTGTCCGCTCTTCTTGGCTCCGTCGACGTCGGCGACTGCATTGTCCTCGGGGGGGATTTTAACTGCACCCTCAAGGCGAGGGTCCGCTCCGGTGCCCCGCAGAGCATGACAGCGATCGAGAAGTTGAGGGACCTGGTCGGGTCCTTCGACTTGATGGACGTCTGGCGAAATCTCCATCTCGACTCCAGCGCCTTTACTTGGGTGAGGCCTGGAGTAGGATGGTCCAGAATCGACCACCTTTACGTGTCTCGGGCGTACATTTCCCGCGTCCCGGCGGCCTCCATGCGGCCGGTGCCGTGTTCGGACCACCGCCTGGTGTGGGCGGAGCTCGCTTCGCTCCGCGCGAGGACGGGGTCCGCGTACTGGCACTTTAACAACCGGCTGCTGGAGGACGTGCGGTTCCAGGACTCGTTCCGTCGTTTCTGGGCCGACTGGAGAAGGAAGCAGGGGGGCTTCCCCTCCTTGAGGCTATGGTGGGACGTGGGCAAGGCTCACCTCCGCGTCTTCTGTCAAGAGTACGCGAGGGGGTCGACCAAGAGGCGGGCGGCCAGGGTCGGGCGCCTAGAAAAAGAGGTGCTCGACCTGGAGGCTCGTCTCGGTCAAGTCGTCGAGGACCCGGCCCTGCGGACGGTGTACGAAGCGAAGAAGGCCGCGCTGAAGGACCTGCAGCTCGTCGGGTCCCGAGGCGCGTTCATGAGGTCGCGGATCCGGTTCCTGCGGGATCTGGACCGCGGCTCCCCCTTCTTCTACTCGCTGGAAAAAAGACAGAGTGTCCGTAAGCAGCTCTTGACGCTGCTGGCCGACGACGGCTCTCTCGTCTCGGATCCAGAGGGCGTCAACAACAGGGCCCGTGAATATTACGGGGCTCTGTTCTCTCGGGAGCCGTCCAGCGAGGAAGCGCGTAGAGTTTTGTGGGAGGACCTGCTGAAGGTCAGCCCGGAGGGCGCCGAAAATCTGGAAGCTCCGCTAAGCCTGGCGGAGCTGACCGGCGCCCTCGACCGGCTCTCGAGGGAAAAAGCCCCAGGGCTGGACGGGCTGACCGTGGAGTTCCACAGGGTCTTCTGGGACATCCTGGGGGGCGACTATGCGCGGGTCCTGGGGGAAAGTCTGGCGACCGGGGAGTTGCCCCTCTCTTGGCGCAGGGCAGTCATCGTCCTGCTGCCGAGGAAGGGCGATTTCCGCGTCCTTAAAAACTGGCGCCCGGTCTCCCTCCTCAGCACGGACTACAAAATCTTCGCCAGGGCGATGTCTGCTCGCCTTGGCGCCGTGCTGGACCACATGATCCACCCCGACCAGTCCTACACGGTCCCTGGCCGGACAATCCACGATAACATCCATCTGGTCCAGGACCTCATCCATTATTCCCAGGAGGCTGGTCTGTCGGTCACCTTCCTATCTCTCGACCAAGAGAAGGCGTTCGACAGTGTGGATCACAACTATCTGTTCGGAACTCTGCGCGCTTTCGGGTTCGGGACGCATTTCATCGCCCGGATCCGACTTTTGTACGCCGCTGCAGAGTGTCTGATTAAGGTTAACGGGTCCTTGACGGCGCCCCTTCGCTTTGGGAGAGAGGTGCACCAGAGATGCCCCATGTCCGGCCAGTTATATGCCATCTGCGTGGAGCCTTTCCTGCACCTCCTGCGGACGAGGTTGACGGAACTGGCTCTGCAAGGGCCGGGCATGGAGGTCGTCCTCTCGGCTTACGCTGATGACGTGCTCCTCGCAGTAGAGGATCCCGCTGACCTGCGGAGGATGCGTGAGTGCCAGGAGATTTACTCGGCCGCATCCTCCGCCAGGATCAACTGGAGAAATGTTCCGGACTCCTGGTGGGTCAGTGGCGGGTGGACTCCCTGCCGGAGGAGCTCAGGCCTTTTGCCTGGAGCACGATCCATCTCCTCTATCTGGGAGTCTACCTTAGCCCCGACGAGGAAGCCTGGCCGGCGAACTAGCAAGAGCTGGAGGCCAAGGTCGCCGCTCGCCTAGGGTGCTGGAGTAGACTGCTCCGAGTGCTGTCCTACAGGGGTCGAGCACGAGTCATAAACCAGCTGGTGGCCGCTATGCTGTGGTACCGGCTGGTCACTTTGACCCCTCCCCCTGCGTTTGTCACCAAGATACAGAAGAAGCTGGTGGACTTCTTCTGGAACAACAGGAAGCACTGGGTCTCTGCCGCGATCTTGAGGCTCCCGCTTGAGGAGGGCGGTCAGTCGTTGGTGTGCGTCAGCACCCAGCTCGCGACTTTCCGTCTTCAGACCCTGCAGAGATACCTTTACGTCGAGCCCCCTCCTAGGTGGCATGCTCTGGCGACGTATTTCTTCCGCCAGCAGCACGACCTCAACTACGACACGCAGCTCCTGTTTGTGAGCATGGGGGGGGGTCAGGACCGCCTTCCAGGAGCTGCCTGTCTTTTACAAGGAACTCACCAGGGTCTGGAACAAAGTCTCCACCAAGCGCAGCTCTCCACCGGCTGGAGTGGCGGCTGTCCTGCAGGAGCCGCTGCTCGGGAATCCGTACCTCCACGACCGAGGTTTTAGGTGGCAGTCGGACGAGAGGGCTGTGGCTGGTGAGGTGACCAGGGTCAGGGACCTGCTCGATGGCGGAGGAGTGGGCTGGATGGCGCCAGATACGCTGGCGCGGCGCCAAAAAACGGCCGACGTCCGCCGCGCGGCTGATGCCATCGAGTCGCTAAAAACAGCTCTGGGCCCTGACTCCGGTAGGTGCATCGAGGAGGCTCAAGCGCGTGGGGAGATCCCGTCCGAACTGACTCCCGTCCGGACGGAATTCCTCATCGGCGCCAAACCCCGAAATCTCCCTCGGGAGCCGGCGCCTCACAACTTGAGCCGCCTCGGGGAAATCCCCTCCGTGCCTTTCAGTTCCGCGCGGAGGGGTTTCCTGTACGGGCTGCTACTGCACACTTTCAATTTTGCCATCCTCGCCTGCCGTCTGGACACGCCATGGCATACCATCTTGCCGTCCGGAGGAGGCGGGGGTCCCCGATGGAGGGCACTCTACGCGGGAGTCCTCCCAGTATTTATCGGGGACTTGGCCGGGAGGGTGGTGCACGGAACAGTGCCGTGCAATAAATTTTTAAGCCGGTTCACGGGCTCCCAAGCCGCCTGCAATTTCTGCGGTCTGGAAGAGTCCGTGTTCCATGTTTTTATCGAATGCATGAGGTTGCAGCCCCTGTTTTATTATTTAAATGGGCTGCTCCTGAAATTCTGGCTGCACTTCAGTCCCACACTCCTGATCTTTGGGCACCCTGTGCGGAGGGGAGCGGGTAGGTCCGAGGGCCTCCTCGTAGAACTACTCCTTGGCACGGCCAAGGGTGCCATCAGCCGGTCCAGGCAGCGGGCAGTCGAGGGGGTCGTTCAACCTGACTGCCTGCCTCTCTTCCGCGCGTACATCTGCGCCAGGGTGTCCTTGGAGATGGAGCACACGGTGTCCACCTGTACGCTCGCGGCCTTCCGCGAGAGGTGGGCACCGGAGGGACTGGAGTGCATCATCATGCCCGGCAACCAAATTTTAATTTGATTTTATGTTTTAAAGTTTAATTTGTTTTAATTGCCGGTGTTTTTAGTGTTCCCCTCCCCTTTTATAGGGGGCACTTGGAGAAAAAAAATGATTTTAGTGCCCAAAAAAAAACTTTAAAAAAAAACACAAAAAAAAAATACAAAAAAAAAGAGCCTTGTAAATATTTGGTGCATCCCCCAGATCGGGGGGCCACGATTTAATGTTTTTGTTTCCTCCCAAAAGAGTTCTGTGGATCCCTTTATTCATCTACACTATTAAGTGGCCTACCACTTAATGTGTATACCCTTTCCTTATTAGCCCTCCCAAAGTGCATCACCTCACACTTCTCTGAATTAAATTCCATTTGCCACTGATCTGCCAACCTGACCAGTAGATTGATATCATCCTGCAGCCCATGACTTTCCTCTTCATTATCAATCACACAGCCAATTTTAGTGTCGTATGCAAACGTCTTAATCATACTCCCTATATTCAAATCTAAATCATTGATATATACCACAAAAAGCAAGGGACTCAGTACTGAGCCCTGCGGAACCCCACTGGAAACATCCTTCCAGTCACAAAAACATCCATCAATCATTACCCTTTCCTTCCTACCTCCAAGCCAATTTTGGATCCAACTTGTCACTTTGCCCTGTATCCCTTGTACAATGACGATTTGTGCTCTAACAGTAACATGCTAAACTTGTGCCGTGCATGCCAGTGGTCAAAGATCAAAAATTATTTCATTGTTTGTTTCATCATTATAACAGCATTGGCACTCTTGTATAATATATCCAGCCACATTGACTGAGTTGTGAAAAGTTTGTTGATCGGGCAAGGGTGGATAGTGGATGGTGCAGTGGGTTACAAACTGGTCTCTTACTTCTGGGTTCAAATCTCAGATTAGTGGCTAAATGTAAAGCTGTAAATGTAAATCCTCATGGGCAAAGGTCCAACATAAAATAATTGGCACTCAATTGGCAGTCTCCATTAGCGAGGCTACAGGATGGTTGGCATGTGAAATGCCAAAACTTCACCCTGGTCCAATGGGGGATGTCCAAATTGATGCAGAGTAATGAAAAGCTTTGTTACACTTAGCCTGGGACTGCTTCATGGAGTGTATGTGAAACAGAAAGTGTTACCATGCTCATAAAACCTCTTGTTTAAGTTTATTGGTGCGTCAGTTGCATTTCTATTTACTACACATTTAACGTTGGCCCAAATCTTGCTGGAGAAAGGACATTTTGTGTTGCGACCATCTTTTAGCCCTGTAAGTTGCTGAAAGTGCAAGCTGATAATGGTGTGGCGAGGGCAACAGGGCATCTGGAACCTGAGCGAACGACAGGACCAACAGTCTATCTCCTTAGATTAGAGGATTTAGCTAGAAATGACAGAGAAGCAGGGTCAGGTAAGAGAAACATAGAAACATAGAAACATAGAAAATAGGTGCAGGAGTAGGCCAATCGGCCCTTCGAGCCTGCACCACCATTCAATGAGTTCATGGCTGAACATGCAACTTCAGTACCCCATTCCTGCTTTCTCGCCATACCCCTTGATCCCCCGAGTAGTAAGGACTTCATCAAACTCCTTTTTGAATATATTTAGTGAATTGGCCTCAACAACTTTCTGTGGTAGAGAATTCCACAGGTTCACCACTCTCTGGGTGAAGAAATTTCTCCTCATCTCGGTCCTAAATGGCTTACCCCTTATCCTTACACTGTGACCCCTGGTTCTGGACTTCCCCAACATTGGGAACATTCTTCCTGCATCTAACCTGTCTAAACCCATCAGAATTTTAAACATTTCTATGAGGTCCCCTCTCATTCTTCTGAACTCCAGTGAATACAAGCCCAGTTGATCCAGTCTTTCTTGATAGATCAGTCCCGCCATCCCGGGAATCAGTCTGGTGAACCTTCGCTGCACTCCCTCAATACCAAGAATGTCCTTCCTCAAGTTAGGAGACCAAAACTGTACACAATACAGGTGTGGCCTCACCAAGGCCCTGTACAACTGTAGTAACACCTCCCTGCCCCTGTACTCAAATCCCCTCGCTTTGAAGGCCAACATGCCATTTGCTTTCTTAACCGCCTGCTGTACCTGCATGCCAACCTTCAATGACTGATGTACCATGACACCTAGGTCTCGTTGCACCTCCCCTTTTCCTAATCTGTCACCATTCAGATAATAGTCTGTCTCTCTGTTTTTACCACCAAAATGGATAACCTCACATTTATCCACATTATACTTAATCTGCCATGCATTTGCCCACTCACCTAACCTATCCAAGTCGCTCTGCAGCCTTATAGCATCCTCCTCGCAGCTCACACTGCCACCCAACTTAGTGTCATCCGCAAATTTGGAGATACTACATTTAATCCCCTCGTCTAAATCATTAATGTACAATGTAAACAGCTGGGGCCCCAACACAGAACCTTGCGGTACCCCACTAGTCACTGCCTGCCATTCTGAAAAGTACCCATTTACTCCTACTCTTTGCTTCCTGTCTGACAACCAGTTCTCAATCCACGTCAGCACACTACCCCCAATCCCATGTGCTTTAACTTTGCACATTAATCTCTTGTGTGGGACCTTGTCGAAAGCCTTCTGAAAGTCCAAATATACCACATCAACTGGTTCTCCCTTGTCCACTCTACTGGAAACATCCTCAAAAAATTCCAGAAGATTTGTCAAGCATGATTTCCCTTTCACAAATCCATGCTGACTTGGACCTATCATGTCACCTCTTTCCAAATGCGCTGCTATGACATCCTTAATAATTAATTCCATCATTTTACCCACTATCGATGTCAGGCTGACCGGTCTATAATTCCCTGTTTTCTCTCTCCCTCCTTTTTTAAAAAGTGGGGTTACATTGGCTACCCTCCACTCGATAGGAACTGATCCAGAGTCAATGGAATGTTGAAAAATGACTGTCAATGCATCCGCTATTTCCAAGGCCACCACCTTAAGTACTCTGGGATGCAGTCCATCAGGCCCTGGGGATTTATCGACCTTCAATCCCATCAATTTCCCCAACACAATTTCCCGACTAATAAGGATTTCCCTCAGTTCCTCCTTCTTACTCGACCCTTACTAGATAAATAAAGAGAGGGGAAAGAAAGATTGGATGAAGAGAGACAGAAAAAAGAGGCAGAAAGGAAAAGTCAGAACAAAATAAAAATATTAACAATTTTAAATGTTTGAAATCTCCAACAACAATTTACTACATGCAGGAATGAGACTCAACAGTGTAAATAGTTCCCTTTCCGGGCAGGAGAAATTGATTGGCATTGCATTAACAATTATGATGTTGTTAATAGGGTACTTATGCTCTAAGTACGAACCCTAACTTTATACGGCAAGTTTAATGTGCAATTAATGTGCAAATCCAGAAAGCTCTTAAAATAACGGGGATGTTGTGGGCGAGATGCCATTTGTGTGGGGAAAACGGCGGAGCGGCATAAATCACCCAGCAAGTCCTGGCGATTAGCAACTCACGCCATGTGTCTTTGCTTGAACGTGCTGGCTGGATTGTGCATTAATAACGGCATGCGGTGTGATCTCGACGTTATATTTCTAGCAACATTTTAGCCAACATCTTTTATTAATTATAGTCTGGAACTTACAATTGGTATAGGACTACAGAAAAACTGCAGCAGAATGGCTGGGCCTGAGGCACAGCCCATATTGGTGCCCGGCCAGCCTGCCAACAGAGGATTTCAATGGCATGCCCGGGGCAGGAAATACTTGGGAGGGTGTGGAGAGGTGACCGGGGGAGGGGGGAGGTGACCGGGGGGAGGGGGGCGGGGGGAGGTGACCAGTGGGGTTGGTGACTGGGGGAGTGGGGGGAGGTGACTAGGGGAGGGGGCGATGTGACCGGGGGAGGGGGGGGAGGTGACCTGTGGGGTTGGTGACTGGGGGATGGGAGGGGGGGGGAGTTGACTGGGGGAGGGGGGGATGTGACCGGGGGATGGGGGGGGAGGTGACCTGTGGGGGTTGGTGACTGGGGGAGGGGGGGTGACCGGGGTGGGGGGAGGTGACCTGTGGGGGGTGGTGACTGGGGGAAGGGGGGGGAGGTGACTGGGGGCGGGGGGGGAGGTGACCGGGGGAGGGGGGGGTGGTGGGAGGTGACCGGGAGAGGAGCGGGGGGAAGGTGACTGGGGTAGGAGGGGGAGGGGGGTGGTGACCCGGGGAGGAGGGGGAGGTGACCGGGGGAGAAAAGCGGGAGGGGGGAGGTGACCAGGGGAGGGGAGGGGGAAGTGACCAGGGATGTGACCGGGGGAGGGTGGGAGGTGACCGGGAAAGGAGGGGGAGGGTGGGAGGTGACCGGCAGAGGAGTGGGAGAAGGGGTGGAAGTGACGGGTGGGGTGGGAGGGGGGGGGGGGAGGTGACCGGGAGAGGAGCGGGGGGGGGGTGAGGTAGCCGGGGGAGGGGAGGGAATGGGGAAGTGACCGGGGAGGGGGGGAGGTGACCGGGGAAGGAGCGGAGGGGGGGGAGGTGACCGGGAGAGGAGTGGGAGGGGGGGGGGAGGTGGCCGGGAGAGGAGTGGGAGGGGGGGGGGGAGGTGGCCGGGAGAGGAGCGGAGGGGGCGAGGTGACCGGGAGAGGAGGGGGAGGGGGGGGGAGGTGGCCGGGGGAGGGGAGGGAGTGGGGAAGTGACCGGGGAGTGGGGGAGGTGACCGGGGAAGGAGCGGAGGGGGATGGGGTGTAGAGCAGAGGTTGACTAGAACTGGGTTCCAGTTATTGTAAAAGGACTAATAACTTAAAAATATCCTGTAGGACTCTTGAAATCAAACACTGCTGACATTATGAAGCTATCTACCTTTAAAGATGATCTCAGCAGCTACTGTGACCTCAATGTGAATTTAAATCCTGAACATTTTCTAATCTACAAGGGGCAAAGGATACTTAAAGGGTTGACGGTGGATAGGCAATGGCAAACATTTAAAGATCACATGGATGAACTTCAGCAATTGTACATCCCTGTCTGGAGTAAAAATAAAATGGGGAAGGTGGCTCAACCGTGGCTAACAAGGGAAATTAGGGATAGTGTTAAATGCAAGGAAGAGGCATATAAATTGGCCAGAAAAAGCAGCAAACCTGAGGATTGGGAGAAATTTAGAATTCAGCAGAGGAGGACAAAGGGTTAAATTAGGAAGGGGAAAAAAGAGTATGAGAGGAAGCTTGCAGGGAACATAAAAACTGACTGCTAAAGCTTCTATACATATGTGAAGAGAAAAAGATTAGTGAAGACAAATGTAGGTCCCTTGCAGTCAGAATCAGGTGAATTTATAATGGGGAACAAAGAAATGGCAGACCAATTGAACAAATACTTTGGTTCTGTCTTCACGAAGGAAGACACAAATAACCTTCCGAATAGACTGGGGATTCGAGGGTCCAGTGAGAAGGAGGAACTGAAGGAAATCATTATTAGGCAGGAAATTGTGTTAGGGAAATTGATAGGATTGAAGGCCGATAAATCTCCGGAGCCTGATAGTCTGCTTAAGGAAGTGGCCCTAGAAATAGTGGATGCATTGGTGGTCATTTTCCAACATTCCATAAACTCTGGATCAGTTCCGATGGACTGGAGGGTAGCTAATGTAACACCACTTTTTAAAAAAGGATGGAGAGAGAAAACGGAATTTTTGACCGGTTAGCCTGATATCGGTGGTGGGGAAAATGTTGGAATCAATTATTAAAGATGAAATAGCAGAGCATTTGGAAAGCAGTGACAGGATCGGTCCAAGTCAGCATGGATTTATGAAAGGGAAATCATACTTGACAAATCTTCTAGAATTTTTTGATGTCACTAGTAGACTGGACAAGGGAGAACCAGTAGATGTGGTGTATTTGGACTTTCAAAAGGCTTTTGACAAGGTCCCACACAAGAGATTGGTGTGCAAAATTAAAGCACCTGGTATTGGGGGTAATGTATTGACGTGGATAGAGAACTGTTTGGCAGACAGGAAGCAGTGAGTCAGAATAAATGGGTCCTTTTCAGAATGGCAGGCAGCGACTAGTGGGGTGTCGCAGGATTCAGTGCTGGGACCCCAGCTATTTACAATATACATTAATGATTTGGATGAAGGAATTGAATGTAATATCTCCAAGTTTGCAGATGACACTAAGCTGGGTGGCAGTGTGAGCTGTGAGGAGGATTATCTGAATGATGACAGATTAGGAAAAGAGAGGTGCAACTCGACCTGGGTGTCATGGTACATCAATCATTGAAAGTTGGCAAGCAGGTACAGCAGGCGGTGAAGAATGCAAATGGCATGATGACCTTCATAGCTAGGGGATTTGAGTATAGGAGCAGGGAGGTCTTACTGCAGTGGTACATGGCCTTGGTGAGGCCACACCTGGAATATTGTGTTCAGTTTTGGTCTCCTAATCTGAGGAAGGATGTTCTTGCTATTGAGGAAGTGCAGCGAAGGTTCACCAAACTGATTCCTGGGGTGGCAGGACTGACATATGAGGAGAGACTGGATTGACTGGGCCTATATTCACTGGAGTTTCGAGGAATGAGAGGGGATCTCATAGAAATATATAAAATTCTGACGGGATTGGACAGGTTAGTGGAAGGAAGAATGTTCCCGATGCTGGGGAAGTCCAGAACTAGGAATCACAGTCTAAGGATAAGGGGTAAGCCATGTAGGACCGAGATGAGGAGAAATTTCTTCACTCAGAGAGTTGTCAACCTGTGGAATTCCCTATCACAGAGAGCTGTTGGGGCCAGTTCGTTAGAGATATTCAAAAGGGAGTTAGATATGGCCCTTACGGCTAAAGGGATCAAGGGGTATGGAGAGAAAGCAGGAAAGGGGTACTGATGTTGAATGATCAGCCATGATCTTATTGAATGGCGGTGCAGGCTCGAAGGGCCGAATGGCCTGCTCCTGCACCTAATTTCTATGTTTCTATATTTCTAGGTACAGACACCGTGAGCTGCATAACTGGAGGGTGGAATGCAGATGGGAAATCAATACTGTTCGCATTCCTGCAGTGCCACTTCAACATCAGATAACTGGAGGACCATTTTAATTATATATAATTTATATATTTGTGAGAGACAGTAAGACACAAAGGGCTGCTTTATAAATGATATTATGAAAAACCAGTTGCATCCTCTGAAGCAGATAGCAAACTTTTCTCTCTTTAGAAAGCACCAATATAATGCACCAATAGAATGCTTGTAAACATTTAATTACATTTCAATCAGACGCCTAAGCTCAGAACTCTTCTGCAGTTGCCTGAGGACAGCCCTAGCGCGCTAATCACAGACAATACAGCTGACAGCTCAGGCATTCATCTTGCCTCAGTACTTGACAACCCATCAACATTCACAACAATCTTAAATTAGCTAACTGGATGTTTAAAAAATTTCATTCCACTATTGAAGTTTAGATTTGGTCACTGGAGAAGTAACATTCGCACCACACAAGTGCCAGGCAATGAACATCTCCAACAAGAGAAGGTTAAGCCACCTCCTCTTGACATTTAACGACATTACCATCGCCGAATCCCCCACCATCAACATCCTGGGGTCACCATTGAACAGAAACTTAACTGGAAAAGCCACACAAATACCGTGGCTTCAGGAGCAGGTCAGAGGCTGGGTATTCTGCAGCGAGTGTCTCACCTCCTGACTCCCCAAAGCCTTTCCACCATCTACAAGGCACAAGTCAGGAGTGTGATGGAATACTCTCCACTTGCCTGGATGAGTGCAGCTCCAACAACACTCAAGAAGCTCGACACCATCCAGGACAAAGCAGCCGCTTGATCGGCACCTCATCCACCACCTTCAACATTCAGTCCCTCCACCACCGGCGCACCGTGGCTGCAGTGTGCACCATCTACAAGATGCACTGCAGCAACTCGCCAAGGCTTCTTCGGCAGCACCTCCCAAACCCGTGACCTCTATCGCCTAGAAAGAAGAGGATAGCAGGTGCATGGAAATACCACCTGAAAGATCCCTTCTAAGTTACACACCATCCATATTACCGTTCCTTCATTGTCACTGGGTCAAAATCCTGGAACACTGTCCCTACCAGCATCACACAGACTACAGCGGTTCAAGGCAGCGGCTCACCAGCACCTGCTCAAGGGCAGTTAGGGATGGGCAATGAATGGTGGCCTTGCCAGCGACGCCCACATCCCGTGAACTAATTTTTTTAAAAGAAGGCTATTAATGACAGTGCCAGGTAAATCGTTTAGTTGCTTGGCCAGGCGCGAAAGTGGACATGGGTGGACACACAATGAAAGTGGAATCATATCTGCCGGCCTTTATATGACACGCCCGATATTCAGGTTGATTGAAATCAGTGGGGCTGAATAGCGGGCGGTGCGTTTAACAGGTGACCAATGCCACACCCACTATTTCACCTTCTCGCCAGGGCCAATTACAGGCCGAGAGCTTTCAGAGTGTGTCCTGCTTGCAATCTTGACTGGTTTAAAACAAATGAGATCCAGATAATCAATATTTGTATTTCCTTCAGATAACAATACCCAAATATGGATCTGAGGCACATTTGCCTGTATTACTTTAGCTGGCCAGGGTGTGATGCCAGTTTAGCATCAGATTGATTTGCATAAAGGCTGTTAGCATTCCCACTGGAACTGTAAAATGTTGTGTCAGTACAGAGCCCATATTTAGAGCTAAGTACTTCTGAGGACGATTTTGAAAAACTTAATGCAGTATCTTGGGAATCAATACAAGTGTGAGGTAGAATGCAGTATAACTGCCCAAAAAATCCAAGTTAATAGAACTGAGAAATAAAAAGTCCATTTCACATTTCTTTTCAAGATATCACGTGTTGAGTTTATATTAAAGCACTGGATTACATAGAAGAGGTTGTATAATCGCTGTGATTCCCGTTGCTATGGAAACTGACCATTTACACTGTGGAGTAAATTTACCAACATCAGAATCTAGTAAAATAACTGTGCACATAGAGTTGCTTGAAAGCTGTGATTCACGACATTCATTCCTGGTTGCAGGATCTTTGCTCCGTGAGGGAGGTCCTCGCAGGTAAACGATTGGGGGGACTGCATTGCTGGCTTGTATGAGGAAGCTGAGTATTGAGCCTGACGGCAGCCAGAAAACAATGGCTGCTGCTAAATGTAGTATTTATAGCTTAACAACTCTGCTACTTGCATTTATATAGCACCTTTAATGTAGAAAATATCCCAAGGTCCTTCACGGAAGAGTTATCAGACAACATTTGATACTTAAGGAGATATTCGGGCAGGTGACCAAAATCTTTGGTTAAAGAGGTAGGTTTTAAGGAGCGTCTTAAAGGATGAGAGAGGTAGAGAGGCGGAGAGATCTTGGGAGGGAATTCCAGGGGTTAAGGCCTGATAGCTGAAGTGAAGCCCAGTGTGCCAGAAGCATATATCTCAAAATTGTGCACCCCCTCTCCACAATTGTGTGTCCATTAAACTTAATACCCAGAATATTCTTGCATTTAAATCATTAGTAGGTACTAGTTAGACCCTTAAGCATCTTTTTAACCCGACCTTTCCACTTTCACTGCAGGAGCACAGAAATCACGCAGTCTGTGAACCCAAGTTCAGTGGCCATTGATGGAACTCATTATTGCACAGCGTGGAAAGCACAATAAATACCCCCACCTGATACCTGGCTACTTTCCTAAGGCAGATACTGATTGCATTGTCAGCACAGATTTAACTTTCTACAGGTTGCAAGTGTTTTCAACACATTCGGGAACCACTGTCACCTCATCAGCACAGCCTTTCACACCATTGATAGATTGTTTCGCTCATCTTTACTTGACCTACCTTCTATTACATCAGCATGGGTTCTGTTTATATTGTCTCACCTTACACAGGATTACAAGGGATATATGACACAGAAACAGGCCATTCGGCCCAACCAGTCCATGCCGGTGTTTATGCTCCCCTCGAGCCTCCTCCCGTCTTTCCTCATTTAACTCTATCGGCATAACCTTCTATTCCCTTCTCCCTCACATGCTTGTCTAGCCTCCCTTGAAATGCATCGATACTATTCGCTTCAACCACTCCCTGTGGCAGCGAGTTCCACATTCTCATCACTCTCTGGGTAAGAATTTTCTTCTGAATTCCCTATTGGATTTCTTGCTGAATATCTTGTATTGATGGCCTCTAGTTATGCTCTTCCCCACAAGTGGAAATATTCTCGCTGTATCCACTCCATCAAAACATTTCATAATTTTAAAGACCTCTATTAGGTCACCCCTCAGCCTTTGTTTTTCAAGAGAAAAGAGACCCTGCCTGTTCATCCTTTCCTGATACGTACACCCTCGCATTTCTGGTATCATCCTTGTAAATCTCCTCTGTACCCTCCGTAGTACCTCTATATCTTTTTTATAATATGGCGACCTGAACTTTACGCAGTACTGTGTGTGGTCGAACGCAGGTTCAAATCAGGTTCAGCATAACTTCCCTACTTTTCAATTCTGTCCCTCTAGAAATAAACCCTAGTTCTTGGTTTGCTTTTTATGGCCTTGCTAACCGGTGTCACTACTTTTAGTGATTTGTGTATTTGTATCCAAGATCCCTTTGTTCCTCTACCCCACCCAGACTCGCACCCTCCAAGTAATAAGTGACCTCCCTATTCTTCTGACCAAAATGTAATACCTCACATTTATCTGTGTTGAACTTCATTTGCCAATTATATGCCCATTCTGCAAGTTTTTTAATGTCCCCCTGTAATTTGGTGCAGTCCTCCTCGGTATTGAATGTGATGTTATCCACAAATTTAGAAATTGTGTTTTTCATTTCAAAGTCTAAATTGTTAATATAAATAGTAAATTAGAAGATGAGAAGGCGGATTTAATAATGGGAAATGTGGAAATGGCTGAGACCTTAAACAATTATTTTGCTTCGGTCTTCACAATGGAAGACACAGAAACCATGCCAGAAATTGCTGGTCACAGAAATGTGGGAAGGGAGGACCTTGAGACAATCACTATCACTAGGGGGGTAGTGCTGGACAGGCTAATGGGACTCAAGGTAGACAAGTCCCCTGGTCCTGATGAAATGCATCCCAGGGTATTAAAAGAGATGGCGGAAGTTATAGCAGATGCATTCGTTATAATCTACCAAAATTCTCTGGACTCTGGGGAGGTACCAGCGGATTGGAAAGCAGCTAATGTAACGCCTCTGTTTAAAAAGGGGGGCAGACAAAAGGCAGGTAACTATAGGCCGGTTAGTTTAACATCTGTAGTGGGGAAAACACTTGAAACTATCATTAAGGAAGAAATAGTGGGACATCTAAATAGGAATAGTGCAATCAAGCAGACACAACATGGATTCATGAAGGGGAAATCATGTTTAACTAATTTACTGGAATTCTTTGAGGATATAACGAGCATGGTGGATAGAGGTGTACCGATGGATGTGGTGTATTTAGATTTTCAAAAGGCATTTGATAAGGTGCCACACAAAAGGTTACTGCAGAAGGAAGAGGTATGCGGGGTCAGAGGAAATGTATTAGCATGGATAGAGAATTGGTTGGCTAACAGAAAGCAGAGAGTCGGGATAAATGGGTCCTTTTCGGGTTGGAAATCGGTGGTTAGTGGTGTGCCACAGGGATCGGTGCTGGGACCACAACTGTTTACAATATACATAGATGACCTGGAAGAGGGGACAGAGTGTAGTGTAACAAAATTTGCAGATGACACAAAGATTAGTGGGAAAGCGGGTTGTGTAGAGGACACAGAGAGGCTGAAAAGAGATTTAGATAGGTTAAGCGAATGGGCTAAGGTTTGACAGATGGAATACAATGTCGGAAAATGTGAGATCATCCACCTTGGGAAAAAACACAGAAAAAGGGAATATTATTTGAATGGGGAGAAATTACAACATGCTGCGGTGCAGAGGGACCTGGGGGTCCTTGTGCATTAATCCCAAAAAGTTATTTTGCAGGTGCAGCAGGTAATCAGGAAGGCGAATGGAATGTTGGCCTTCATTGCGAGAGGGATGGAGTACAAAAGCAGGGAGGTCCTTCTGCAACTGTATAGGGTATTGGTGAGGCCACACCTGGAGTACTGCGTGCAGTTTTGGTCACCTTACTTAAGGAAGGATATACTAGCTTTGGAGGGGGTACAGAGACGATTCACTAGGCTGATTCCGGAGATGAGGGGGTTACCTTATGATGATAGATTGAGTAGACTGGGTCTTTACTCGTTGGAGTTCAGAAGGATGAGGGGTGATCTTATAGAAACATTTAAAATAATGAAAGGGATAGACAAGATAGAGGCAGAGAGGTTGTTTCCACTGGTCGGGGAGACTAGAACTAGGGGGCACAGCCTCAAAATACGGGGGAGCCAATTTAAAACCGAGTTGAGTAGGAATTTCTTCTCCCAGAGGGTTGTGAATCTGTGGAATTCTCTGCCCAAGGAAGCAGTTGAGGCTAGCTCATTGAATGTATTCAAGTCACAGATAGATAGATTTTTAACCAATAAGGGAATTAAGGGTTATGGGGAGCGGGCGGGTAAGTGGAGCTGAGTCCACGGCCAGATCAGCCATGATCTTGTTGAATGGCGGAGCAGGCTCGAGGGGCTAGATGGCCTACTCCTGTTCCTAATTCTTATGTTCTTATGTTCTTATGTTACAACAGTGGTCCCAGTATGGATCCTTGTGGCACACCACTACCCACCTTCGGCCCCTGTGAATAGCTACCCTTTACCCCCACTCTCTGCATTCTGTCTGAGGCCAGCTAGCTATCCATTCTGTTACTTATCCCCGGACTCCGCATTCTCTGACCTTGTTCATCAGTCTATTATGGGCTACCTTATCGAAGGCCTTTTGAAAATCTAGATAAATTATATCTACTGCATTACCCTTGTCTACTCTCTCTGTTACCTCCTCAAAAAATTCAATGAGGTTGGTCAAGCAAGACTTTCCTTTTAAAATCCATGCTGTCTATTCATTATTATGTTTTTGGTTTCTAGATGTTCTTTTATTTTCTCCTTTAGTAGGGATTGCATTATTTTTTTCTACCACCGACGTTAACCTGACTGGTCTATAATTCCTTGGACATGTTCTTTCTCCATTCTTAAATATAGGTATTATGTTAGGTATCGACAGTCCTCTCGCACTACACCTTTTTCTAATGAATTATTAAATATGTGCAGTAATGCCTCTGTTATCTCTTCCCAAGATTCTTTTAAAAGGTATGGATGCAATACATCTGGACCAGGGGTTTTATCCTCTTTGAGTTTGATTAGTTTATTTAATATATCCCCTCTTTTTATTTTAAATGTACTTATCTCATTACTAATCTCACCATCCAATGTCATGTTTTTTGTCATACTTATGTCCTTCTCTATTATTAGCTTAAAGCGTATTATATTACGGTCACCATTGCCAAGATGTTCCCCTATTTTACTTCTCTTATCTGCTCTGATTTATTCCCCGTTACTAGATCCAAAAGAGAATCTTCCCTTGTTCTGCTTTTTACATTCTGGGTTAGAATGGAGCCCTGTACACATTGTAGGAACTCCATTCCCTTATCACCTTTACTCACCTCTTCTGTCCAATTAATATCGGGGTAGTTGAAATCCCCATGATTATTATTCTATGTTGTTTACTCATTTCCGTAATTTGTCTGCATATTTATTCCTCCACCTCCCTTCCACTATTAGGTGTCTCAATGCGAGGAGTATTCGTAATAAGGTGGACGAACTAACTGCGCAGGCAACAATGAATGAATATGATATAATTGGCATCACGGAGACATGGCTCCAGGGCAACCAAGGCTGGGAACTCAACATCCAGGGGTATTCAACATTCAGGAAGGATAGACAGAAAGGAAAAGGAGGTGGGTTGTGTTGCTGGTTAAAGAGGAAATTAACGCAATAGTAAGGAAGGACATTAGCTTGGGTGATGTACAATCTGTATAGAAACATATAAACATAGAAAATAGGTGCAGGATTAGGCCATTTGGCCCCTCATGCCTGCACCGCCATTCAATAAGATCATGGCTGATCATTCCTTCAGTACCCCTTTCCTGCTTTCTCTCCATACCCCTTGATCCCCTTAGCCGTAAGGGCCATATCTAACTCCCTCTTGAATATATCCAATGAACTGGCATCAACAACTTTCTGCGGCAAGGAATTCCACAGGTTAACAACTCTCTGAGTGAAGAAGTTTCTCCTCATCTCAGTCCTAAATGGCCTACCTCTTATCCTAAGACTATATCCCCTGGTTCTGGACTTCCCCAACATCGGGAACATTCTTCCCACATCTAACCTGTCCAGTCCCGTCAGAATCTTATACATTTCTATGAGATCCCCTTTGATGCTTCTAAACTCCAGTGAATAAAGGCCCAGTTGATCCAGTCTCTCCTCATATGACAGTCCTGCCATCCCTGGAATTATTCTGGTGAATCTTCACTGCACTCCCTGAATAGCAAGAACGTCCTTCCTCAGATTAGGAGACCAAAACTGAACACAATATTCCAGGAGAGCCCTCACTAAGGTGCTGTACAATGGCAGTAAAACCTCCCTGCTCCGATATTCAAATCCCCTAGCTATGAAGGCCAGCATACCATTTGCCTTCTTCACCGCCTGCTGTACCTGCATGCCAACCTTCAATAGCTAATGAACCATGAAACCCAGGTCTCATTGCACCTCCCCTTTTCCTAATCTGTCATCATTCAGATAATATTCTGCCTTCGTGTTTTTGCCCCCAAAATGGATAACCTCACATTTATCCACATTATACTGCATCTGCCATGCATTTGCCCACTCATCTAACCTGTCCAAGTCACCCTGCAGCCTCTTAGCGTCCCCCTCACAGCTCACACCGCCACCCAGTTTAGTGTCATCTGCAAACTTGGAGATATTACACTCAATTCCTTCATCCAAATTGTTAATGTATATTGCTAAGAGCTGGGGTCCCAGCACTGAGCCCTGCGGCACTCCACTCGTCACTGCCTGCCATTCGAAAAAGACCCATTTATCCCGACTCTCTGCTTCCTGTCTGCCAGCCAGTTCTCTATCCACGTCAATACATTACCCCCAATACCATGTGCTTTGACTTTGCACACCAATTTCTTGTGCGGGTCCTTGTCAAAAGCCTTTTGAAAGTCCAAATACACCACATCCACTGATTCTCCCTTGTCCACTCTGCTAGTTGCATCCTCAAAAAATTCCAGAAGATTCGTCAAGCATGATTTCCCTTTCATAAATCCATGCTGACTTGAACCAATCCTGTCACTGCTTTCCAAATGCACTGCTATTTCATCCTTAATGATGGATTCCAACATTTTCCCCACTACTGATGTCAGGCTAACCGGTCTATAATTACCTGTTTTCTCTCTCGCTCCTTTTTTAAAAAGTGGTGTTACATTAGCTACCCTCCAGTCCATAGGAACTGATCCAGAGTCAATAGACTGTTGGAAAATGATCACCAATGCATCCACTATTTCTAGGGCCACTTCCTTAAGTACTTTGGGATGCAGACTATCAGGCCCCGGGGATTTATCAGCCTTCAATCCCATCAATTTCCCTAACACAATTTCCCCCCTAATAAGGATATCCTTCAGTTCCTCTTTCTCACTAGATCCACTGTCCCCTAGTACATTCAGAAGGTTATTCGTGTCTTCCTTCGTGAAGACAGAACCGAAGTATTTGTTCAATTGGTCTGCCATTTCTTTGTTCCCCATTATAAATTCACCTGAATCCGACTGCAAGGGACCTGCATTTGTCTTCACTAATCTTTTTCTCTTCACATATTTATAGAAGCTTTCGCAGGTTTTGAGTTCCCTGCAAGCTTCCTCTCGTACTCTGTATTCCCCCTCTTAATTAAACCTTTAGTCCTCCTCTGTTGAATTTTCAATTTCTCCCAGTCCTCAGGTTTGTTACTTTTTCTCGCCAATTTATATGCCTCTTCCTTGGTTTTAACACTATCCTTAATTTCCCTTGTTAGCCACGGTTGAGCCACCTTCCCCGTTTTATTTTTACTCCAGACAGGGATGTACAATTGCTGAAGTTCATCCATGTGATCTTTAAATGTTTGCCATTGCTTATCCACCGTCAACTCTTTCAGTTTCCTTTGCCAGTCTAATCTAGCCAATTCACGCCTCATACTGTCGAAGTTACCGTTCCATAAGTTCAGGACCCTAGTTTCCGAATTAACTGTGCCACTCTCCATCTTAATAAAGAATTCTACCATATTATGGTCACTCTTCCCCAAGGGGCCTCGTACAACAAGATTGCTAATTAGTCCCTTCTCATTACACATCACCCAGTCTAGGATGGCCTGCTCTCTAGTTGGTTCCTCGACATATTGGTCGAGAAAACCATCCCTAATACACTCCAGGAAATCCTCCTCCACCGCATTGCTACCAGTTTGGTTAGCCCAATCAATATGTAGATTAAAGTCGCCCATGATAACTGCTGTACCATTATTGCACACATCCCTTATTTCTTGTTTGATGCAGTCGCCAACCTCACTACTACTGTTTGGTGGACTGTACACAACTCCCACTAGCGTTTTCTGCCCTTTGGTATTCCGCAACTCCATCCAGAGGGAAATAAAATGGAGGCAGAAGCAAAAGATAGAAAGGAGAATAGTAAAAGTGGAGGGCAGAGAAACCCAAGGCAAAAAACAAAAAGGGCCACATTACAGCAAAATTCTAAAGGGGCAAAGTGTGTTAAAAGGACAAGCCTGAAGGCCACATCGTCCGCATACCCGACACAAGACTCCCAAAGCAAGCGCTCTACTCGGGACTCCTACATGACAAGCGAGCCCCAGATGGGCAGAGGAAGCATTTCAAGGACACCCTCAAAGCCTCCTTGATAAAGTGCAACATCCCCACTGGCACCTGGGAGTCCCTGGCCAAAGACCATCCTAAGTGGAGGAAGAGTATTCGGGAGGGCGCTGAGCACCTCGAGTCCCGTCGCCAAGAGCAAGTAGAAAACAAGCTCAGGCAGCGGAAAGAGCCTATGGCAAACCCACCCTTTCCTTCAACCACTGTCTGTCCCACCTGTGACAGAGACTGTAATTCCAATATTGGACTGTACAGTCACCTCAGAACTTACTTTTAGAGTGGAAGCAAGTCTTCCTCGAATTTAAGGGATTGCCGATGATGATGATACAGGCAGAGGATGAGCTTCCCCAACATGACGGAACACCAGTGCCAAAGGAGGCTCAGGTAATCTTGCCAAGTCGTTGCAGTCATTTGTAGCTTGCTGGAGGAAGACCTGCAACCCAGAGGTCCTGGTGGACATGTCTTACCAGCAGCTGTCAAAGTCACCAGCTCCCTCAACTTCTTCGCCTCCGGCTCCTTCCAGGGATCTGCAGCAGATATTTGCGGCATCTCGCAATCAGCCACCCACAGATGCATCACACACGTCACCAATGCCGTGTTTAACAAGTTAGTCAATTATATCAACTTTGCCACTGATGAAGCCATGATGAAGCTGGGTTTCGCTGCTCTGGCTGGCTTCCCACGGGTGCAGGGTGTCATCAAATGCACACATAGCCATCAGGGCACCCAATCATCACCCAGGAGTGTCCGTCAACCACAAGGACTTCCGCTCCCTCAATGTGCAGCTCAGCTATAACCATCGGAAGACCATCATGCATATGTGCGCCAAATTTCATGGCAGCTGTCATGACCCTTTCGTCCTGTGCCTGTCCACCCTCCCTCAGCTCTTCCAAACAGATGTTCCAGCTGACTGCTTGGAGTCAAGAGTTATCCACTGAAGACATGGCTCATGACACCCTTGAGGAGGCCAAGTACTGAGGCCCAGGAGAGATATAATGAAAACCACATTTCCATAAGATGTGTCATAGAGCAGACAATAAGCCTCTGCTGCACTTAAGGTGGACAATGATGAAAAGCCACCACCGATTCGATTCCTCTCCCTCTTATTGTGGGCTCTCCTTCAAGGAGGGAAAGAAGAGAAGTTTAAATGAGAGTGATGGAATGAGTGTAAGGAATGGATGGGTTACATCTTGAGGTTAACTTTGATGGAGTGGGGTGCCAATGCTAAATGGCCTCCTTGTGTATTAGTTGGTATGATTGCATTAAGATGAGGTTGAATGTGAAGCGTAGTTAGTCAGATGGGGATATGATAATGTAGATAGAGAGGGATGCATGGACATGCAAGGTATGTTGGTGTGAGTAAGGATGTGGAGGAGCAGAGGTGGGAAAGTCAAGTGATAAGGATGTGATGAGAGGCACAGCAGGATGAAGTTGAGTGTGGCTTTGCATTCACCTTTCCTGATCTAATGAGATCATTGAAGCATTTCCGGCACTGCACCCAGGTCCTCCTGACAATATCTTTGCTGTTCATCTCCTCTGCAATCTCCAACCAGACTTGTTTGGTCTGCTGGGGAGGTCTCTTTCACCCATCAGAACGGAAGAGGACCTCCCTGCGTGCTCTCACTTCCTCCAAGTATATGGAGGCAGTCATCTGAGAATCTGGGTGCAGCCCTCTGCCTCCACGCAGTCATGTTTCTAAGGCTTTGCAACACTCCAATAAAGTGCCTGCACAATCTTAGGTGAACCTTCAAATGCAATGTGGCCAAGGGTCCTTTAAATATCCTGGCTAAAAATGAGTCATCAATGACTTTATCAGGCTTAATCGCTTCTCAATCTTCCTCGCTGCCATGCTCCACCTCACAGTCAACAAGCTCCCCACTGGAGTGGAAATAAACTACAGAACGAGTGGTAAGCTGTTCAACCTTCGCTGTCTCCAGGCCAGGTCCAAGATCACCCCAACCTCTCTCGTCAAGCTACATTACACGTACGATGCCTGTGTCTGCGCACAGTCAGAGGCTGAACGCCAGGACATAGTCAATCAATTTACTGAGGCATACAAAAGCATGGGCCTTATGCTAAACATCCGTAAGACAAAGGTCCTCCACCAGCCTGTCCTTGCCGCACAGCACTGCCCCCCAGTCATCAAGATCCACAACGCGGCCCTGGACACTGTGGACCATTTCCCATATTTCGGGAGCCTCTTAACAAAAGCAGACATTGATGAGGAGATTCAACACCGCCTCCAGTGCGCTAGCGCAGCCTTCGGCCACCTGAGGAAAAAAGTGTTCAAAGACCAGGCCCTCAAATTTACCACCAAGCTCATGGTCTACAGAGCTGTAGTAATACCCACCCTCCTATATGGCTCAGAGACATGGACCATGTACAGTAGACACCTCAAGTCGCTGGAGAAATACCACCAACGATGCCTCCGCAAGATCCTACAAATCCTTTGGGAAGTCAGACGCACCAACTTTAGCATCCTCGACCAGGTCAACATCCCCAGTATTGAATCACTGACCACACTTGATCAGCTCCGCTGGGCAGGCCACATGGTCAGCATGCCAGACACGAGATTCCCAAAGCAAGCGCTCTACTCGGAACTCCTTCATGGCAAACAAGCCAAAGGTGGGCAGAGGAAACGTTACAAGGGCACCCTCAAAGCCTCCCTGATAAAGTGCAACATCCCCACTGACACCTGGGAGTCCCTGGCCAAAGACCACCCTAAATGGAGGAAGTGCATCCGGGAGGGCACTGAGCACCTCGAGTCTGGTCGCCGAGAGCATGCAGAAATCAACCGCAGGCAGCGGAAGGAGCGTACGACAAACCAGTCCCACCCACCCCTTCCCTCAACGACTATCTGTCCCACCTGTGACAGAGACTGCGGTTCTTATATTGGACTCATTCTAAGAGTGGAAGCAAGTCTTCCTCGATTCCGAGGAACTACCTATGATGATGATGATGATGATGATACCGGGCTCAGTGACAGAAAGCAGTGGTGGAGGCCAGGTGTTTTTCAGACTGGGGGGTGGTCTGTACTGGTGTTCCCCAGGGGGCAGTTTTGGGTCCATTACTCTTTTCAACTTTTGTGAACGACCTTGACGCAAGTGTTGGGAGCAGCATTATAAAGTTTGCAGGTGATATGAAACTTAGCAAAGTAGCAGATGGCGGTGAGGATAGTTGTAGACTTCAGGATGAAAGGGACACGATGGTTAAATGGACAGAAGCGCGGCCAATGGAGTTCAACGTGGAGAAATGTGAAGTGATGCACTTTGGATGGACTAATATGGAAAGACAGTATCCTATAAATGGTATGATTTTCAAACATGTAAACAAGCAGGGAGACCTTGGTGTCCATATACACAAATCCTTAAAGGTGGCAGGGCAAGTTGATAAGGTGGTTAAAAAAGCATAAGGGGTACTGGGTTTATTAATAAAGGCATAGAATATAGAAGTAGATATCATGCTGGAACTTTATAAATTACTGGTTAGGCCTCAGCTGGAATATTGTGGACAATTCTGGGCCCCACACCAGGAAAGGTGTAAAGGCTTTATAGAGGGTATTTACCAGGATATTATCAGCGATGAGGAACTTCAGTTATGAGGAGAGGTTGGAAAAGTTAGGACTGTTCTTCTTGGAACAGAGAGGTTAAGAGGGACCTCAGAGGTTTTCAAGATAATGCGAGATTTTGATAGCATAGATAGACAAAAACTATTCCCTCTGGTGAGTGGGTCAATACCAGTGGTCATAAATTTAAAATCATTGGCAAAATATCTTGAGGGGACATGGAGAAATATTTTCAATTAGAGAATTATCGGGACCTGGAAGGCCTGACCTGAAAAGGTGGTGGAAGCCGATTCCATCAATAATTTTAAAAGGGAGTTGGATAGGTGCTGGAGGATGAGGAACTGACAGGGTTACGGACACAAAGCAGGGATATGGGACTGAGCACAACTGCCCTTTCACAGAGCCAACACAGGCTCGATAGGACGAATGACCTCCTTCTGTGCTGTAATTTTCTACAGTTCCAAAAAAATAGTCTAAAGCTCTATGACCCTTGCAAGCCTCTTCCCTCTCTTTTCGACAGATGTTTTTTTTTTGATTTTGTGTCATTTTGTAGGTCATGTTTTAAAATGGTAATGTTTTATTCCTGGTTATCTGATTGTTCTTTGCCATAAGAGTGATTGGGAACACGTGCATTTATGTACTGGGGTTAGACGTCATTCTAGTCTTAACACTTGATCTCCTCAATCAGCTCCATCATCTAACTTAGAATTTCTTCCACAGACAAAATCAATCAAACCATGAATAAAACACCTAGAGGACTAGACAAACTTCAGCAGTCAATATTTTAAAATTTTATTTTACCTTTTTGACGGGAAAGTCTCTTTTTAGGGAACATTACTTTCTTTTCCCTCCTGATTTACTCACCAATAGTTCCTCCTAGGCGATGCATTGTGTGAGGGAGTACTCTTAACTTGCTTTTGGCTGACTGCCGGGTGGTCTATACAAGCAGCCCAGAGAGGATTTACATCCAAATTTATTGGACTGTGCAGGAAAGCACTTGGCCTTTGCACAGTGTCTGGCTGCAGCAATAAAAACAAATGAGGAATTTGTTGGTATCATTCTGTGCATTTATCCCAATGTACAATCTTGCAAATTTCAAAATATATTTTAAGAATGTCCAAATAATGCTCATTAAGGCAGGCTATGCCATCAATTTCTTACATAGTGTGGTCTCTAGAGAGACAATTGCAGGACAATTTCTAAGTTCATCCATTTGCAAAATGGTGTCAACAATGATGCTTTAGTAGGAATTGCAGGGCAACAAATGGTCCCCACTGGAACATAGGAACAGGAGGTCATTCAGCTGTTTGAGCCTATTCCGCCATTCGATTAGATTGGTGCTGATCTGTGTTTTAACTCCATCTACCCACCTTGGTTCCATAAGCCTTAATACCCTTGCCTAAGAAAAATCTACCAATCTGTTTTGAAATTTTCAATTGACCTAGCCTGAATAGCTTTTTGTGTGTGTGTGTGTGTGTGTGTGTGTGTGTGTATGGGGGGGGGGGGGGGGGGGTGTTTTCACTACCCTTTGTGTGAAGCAGTGCTTCCAGAAATCACCCCTGAACAGTCTAGCTCTAAATTTAAGATTGTGCCCCTTATTCTACATAAGAACATAATAGGAGCAGGAGTAGGCCATTTGTCCCTCGAGCCCATTCAGTAAGATCATGGCTGATCTGATCTTGGCCTCAACTCCATTTCCCCGCCCGCTCCCCATAACCCTTTACTCCCTTATCGCTCAAAAATCTATCTATCTCCGCCTTAAATATAATCAATGACCCAGCCTCCACAGTTCTCTGGGGCAGAGAATTCCAAAGATTCACGACCCTCAGAGAAGAAATTCCTCATTTATATTTTAAATGGCTGACCCCTTATTCTGAAACTATGCCCCCTAGTTCTAGATTCCCCCACGAGGGGAAACATCCTCTCTGCATCTACCCTGTCAACCCCCCTCAGTATCTTATACGTGTCAATAAGATCACCCTCATTCTTCTAAATTCCAATGAATATAGGCCCAACCTGCTCAACCATTCTTCATAAGACAACCCCTTCATCTCAGGAATCAACCTAGTGAACCTTCTCTGAACTGCCTCCAATGCAAGTATATCCCTCCTTAAATGAGACCAAAACTGTACGCAGTACTCCAGATGTGGTCTCACCAACTCCCTGTCCAGTTGTAGGAAAGAGACAGTGCGGTATGGTTCTGGGTTTCTCCACCAGAGGCTTTATAATTGCCTCATAGATCACCCACCATGCGGTACAGGTAGTTAATGAAATAGTTTTAAAAAACTAGTTAAAGAAATACGATTTTTTTTTACTTTTTCACACCTTTGCCATCTCATTTTCTACCAACTTCTCTTCAGGGTTACAGATCCATGGGCACTGGCCAACCCAGGTGGTCATCCTTCATGTGAATCCAGCTAGCAAGAGTTGGCAGACTAATGCCAGTTATAAATCTATATTAACAAAGCTATTTTCCACCAGACATCACTGAATAGAAATGAGGTTTAGAAACCCTGTTAAGTTTGCCCCCAGATGCACTAAGGCCAACTACAGCATCCAGACCTGAGCCAGCTGAGCTCAACTAACTCAGTATAAAACAAGAGTAAACTTGACACTTTTCTAATACGTATGGCTCAGTACACGAGTCAGTGGAAGAGCGAGACAAGGCCATTCAACTCCGTGTGAACCAGCTCCCATCTCATAACCAAATCTGACCCCTTCATTGGTCACTTGCTTTTGACATATCTACTTCAACTATTTTTGGTGCCAATTTACCATTTGCCAACAGGTGATCCAAGCTTTCCATCAATCCTGACTAAACTGCTCATTATTTACAAACAGTAATCATATTTTAAATGACTTTACCTACTGAACATATTCAGCTGAATTCTGTGAACTGCATCCTGCAAATTGCTTTGCACCTTACAAAAAAATACTAGATACTGCATACAAATAGTAGAAATTCAGATAAAAATTCAGTAGAAATGTACAAACCTAAGATGTCTCCATTTGGCTTCTTTCCACCTTTCTGTAGAATGGTTGGTTGCTTAAACTATCCGATAACAGTCTACTCAGTCCTGGGTAATCACTCCAAAATTCACTGATCGGACATTCACATCAGTTTTCTGTCCACTTATCATAAATTGCTGAACCAATAAGCATCAATATTATTTAAAAGCTAGCGCTGCACATCTTGGGAATTCACTCCTAGATTACCTTAAATTTAACGTGAACCTGTTTGTTTCCCTCTAAATCTTATGATCTCATGGCAGTACATTACATATAGGATAATAGATGCCTAATAATATCACAAAGCAAACTGTAATAGTAAAGCTTGTGCAATTTATTAAGATCCTATGAACTCCAATACAATACTGCCAAGTAACATTCCTAAATATGCATCTATATATTATTGAAAGTCTTGAGTATGGCACACACTTTGTCCACAAAATTTGATATTCCTTTGTCACAGCTTTTGAATAACAATAATGGAAACTCACCCTCTAAACACTTAGAATAAGAATTCCGACAAACATTGAGAATGGGAAACCCTCCATCAGCATGTAAACATGTCACCGTCACAATTGGCTGATGAACCAACTAAATCACTCAAAATGCTTCTTGAAAAAAAATCTGCCTTTTTCCCTCAATAACTAAAATTCCTAATGTCCAAAATAAGGTTGCACACAAAATAAAAAAATTACATACGACACAACTGATTACATTTAGCCATTGAATCATATGGTCTTTTAATGCCTTCATTAGTGTTTTTACTTGGAGGCCTCAGCCTCTGCCATAAATGGTAATGTTGACAAAGTGAGAGAGTGAGTGAATGAGACACCAATTCCATATCTGTTGCAACTTTTTTTTGGCTTTGAATTATAAATATAAACTTCAGAAAGTGCATCAAGCAGAGTGTCTTTCATCATCCTAATGAGAGTTTAAAAAATAAATTAATTTTGAAAGCAGATTTGAATTATCACCTGATTAGAAAATGTAAACACTTTAATTACTAATGTATGTGTGTGAAGGAGAAAAAAAATCACAAAACACCAAAGTTAATGATTGGTTTGCAACTGAGATCGAGCCAATGCGGAGAATGGTTGGGCCGTCAGATCTGGAAATCCCAATCCAGTGTTGTCAGGTCCATGCCTTTCCCTCACTGCTGACAGATACCATGGGGGAATTTTAACCATTAAAAAAAAGGGTGGGTTTGGAGCATAGGGGTACTTAAATTGTTAAAAATTAGATTCCCGAAGAGAGGCGGGACAGGAAGGACAAGGGCGGGCAGCCAATCCACTCTGAGGAGGTATGACGTCAATTTAAATATTATAATGATGCTGAAAGCTTTTTTTTAAACTCCACTTTATTTTTAACTGCACGTGGATGGGTTTTACACGATTCGTAAAACCCAGCAGTTATATCAAGGCAGAGACTGCTGCATCCAGGAGGTGCCTTTATACATGCCTCCTGGATCCAGGGTCCCTATCTAACCCACTACCCATGATTGTAAATCCCCAAGAGGCCTCTGATCAACCTCCCCACCCCTCCTTCAACCAATGATGCTGAGCCTGGCCACAATCTTCTCTCCACCCTCTTATGGTCCTCTAATGGCCAGCTACGATCTTCCCTTCAACCCCCTGATCATCCACCCACCATCTTCTACCCCCACCCCCCCCCAATCCTCCAGTGACCAGCCATTATCTTCCCCATCCTCCCATCATCCGGAGGCCAGCCAGAATCTTCCCTTCAATCCCCCCATCGATCATTCAGCCCCAATCTTCTCCCTCTCCCCCGATCCTTTTAATGACCTGGCTCCCACATGAACCCTCCCTCCCCGTGCAGCAGAGTGTCGCAAGCCTACCCATCCGGCCTCTCAATCTGGCTGGCTGTGGATAGGAAACTGAGACCTTGTATGCAAACCAGGCACTGCCGTTAAAGTCAACACGGCCTGCGGGAAACCTGAAACCTCCCCCCCAACCACTTTCCTCCTTAAAATTCAGCCTCAAAGAATCCACCAGTGAGTCAAACCCTACATTCCAAACCCCTATGCTACCATACTCCAGGATTACAACCTCAGGAACATCTTAGTGCTATTAAACCTCCAAGATCACCCCCAGCACTACCAAAGTGAAGGACCTTCCCCAGTGCAGTTAAACCCACCCCTCCCTAGTACTGCTGAATACCAGATCTCTAATTTCAAAGGATACATCGTGTGCATTTACAGGTTTAAAAGGGAGAAATAAAAATTATACATAAAATATATTTTATAAATACATTTATATAGCATCTTTAATATAAAAAAACATCTCGAGGGGCTTCACAGAAGTGTAATCATGCCAAAATGTATGCCGAGCTTAGGATAATATTAGAATGGGTGGCTAAAAGCTTGGCCAAAGAGATGGGTTTTTAAGAAGGGTCTTAAAGGATACGTTTAGGGAGGTAATTCCAGAGCTTGGGGCCTAGACAATTAAAGGCTCAGGCGCCAACAGTGATGGAGTGGGAGATGCATAAGAGGCTAGAATTAGAAGAGCATAAAGTTCTCAAATGGTTGTAAGGCTGGAGGTTAGAGATAGGAAGGGGCCAGTGAGGCAATTTAAACATGAGGACGAGAATTCTAAACATGAGGCGTTGGGCGACTGGGAACCAATCTAGCTCATCAAGCAAAGCGGTGATGAGTGGGGAAAATAGGATGCCGGTTTGGATGAACTGAAGTATATGGAGGGTTAAGGATGGGAGGTTGGTCAAGAGAACACTGGAATAGTTGTAGATGCGTGTCACCTCCAGATTGGGTGTAGTGGGCTGTCAGAGGTAGAAATAGGCAACCTTTGTGATGGAACGGCTATGGGATCAGAAGCTCTGCTTGGGGTCAAATAGAAATGAATAAAAAGCCACTGATTTAAGGATTTAATAAAAGTAGAATTTAACTTAGTTATTGTAAACTAGTGGCTCTGATGTTATCCTCCACAAGCACCTACCTCTATTGTTGAGTAGCATATCCTCCAAATGTGAGCAACCCCACTGAAAAATCTTTTTCCCCAAAAAATCTTCCACTTGTGTATTCAGTCTCAGCTAGGATACCTCTACATAGCTTGCCTACACACACACACACACACAATCGAGGGTCACAACTGGAGGTACCAGAGATTGACAATGCACGTGCAAAAATAAAAACAGTGTAAACAGACATTTGGTCCAACAGCAGTCCTTTTGATTGACAAACTCGGTAATAGCTCCTATGTAGTCACTTTTACACTAATAGTATGGGATAACGGCATTTGAAAGGCACTTCCATCATTGCTGACTGCGCACCGCAATATTAAAGGAAGCGAACTCCATATCTGATTTTTCTTGAGTTCCAAAAGCAGCTTTTGGAGACATGGAAGAGACAATATAGGCTTTCCAACTGAGACCACCACCACAGGGGATGTATGAAAGGGGACAGTCGTGCACAAGTATGCTGGTCTCTACTTGAGCACCATCCTCTCAGCTTTAACACCAAAATAAATGTACAGGTGCTAAATTCTGCAACATGCACAGCTAGTTTTACTCCATAATTAATGGTGATGTAACAAAACTGCATTCTCAAATTACACATTTCAAAGCCAGAGGGGAAAAAAATTCAAATCGGTTTACATTAAGATAGCTCCTATAGCATTGCACCTTCGAGCACCCAGTCAGAAATACAGCAACACTATCTTATTTAAATATTGTAACTGAATGCATTTTCTAAGCTCAATTACTTTAACTCACATGGGAGGAAAAAAAATACAGATTTATGTCAGTGAAACAGAATGGTGTGAAACAACAAATCTCCACAGAAGTGCCAAGTAAAGGTCAAGTTTCCCCAGTTAGTTATCCTAGGCAACATTTATGCACCTCCCGGTGGCAGGCTAAAAGAATCACATTGAAAAGTCCGGTAACAGGATGTGCACTTTCCCCTGGCATATGGGATCAAAAAATCTAAACCAAACAAAAAAAAAACTGCATTTCGATATAGCTGCCATTTATATTAGCAAGCAAACACATTCTGAATTAGCTGACTTATTATAAATATTTGCATCAATTAGAATCCTGCAATAAAGGCACATGGCCGGTTTGTTTCCAAAGCCAAGGCCACTAACCAAATCAAAAGTTTGGAAACAACCTTTATGTTTGACCAGAAATGTCTCTCGTTTGCAGATAACCTTGCAGTAGATAGGTTAAATGGCAAAGGACAAAGCAGCAATAGAATTGATTAAGCTGAATTCTACATTTTTATTGCCCACTCGTATTTTCCATTACTGGGGTCCTTTGTTTGCAAGTCCACCAGGATTCTGGTTATCAGCACTATGAAAGGGGTGGGCGCATATTGGAAGTTGGCAACGAGGAAACATCAGTAGGTACAAACTGAAGTTGGAATTATAGACCCAAGGGGTCAACACCACAAATATCAGATGCACTGGGCTGGATCCAATTAGATCAATGTATTCAGAATGTGTTGCCCACTCAACAGTCACTGCAATTACAAAAAAATAATTCACTGTGCAAAATGCTTTGACAGATTTTGACAAGAAGTTTCACATTAACACAAATCTTCATCTAGTTCTTGATATGCAAAGAAACATAGTTACTTCAAAGAGGAATTTGCATCTTTTACATAGGTCTAATTTAAAATGTAAAAAGCTCTGGTGCTACAAAAAGTTTATATGGTGATTTTTGGGAAAAAAACGAAATATAAAAAAGGACAGCACACTGCCTAAAATGATTAGTACGGGTTCTTAATTTTTACTAAAGTAAAAACCAAAAAAAATGAACACAACAATTTTGTCAGCATCTTAAAAGGGTCAATGTTTTTGGTACAGAATCTTTGTCAGAGCTGTTCAGATGTTGATGGTCTTGCTATGTATTTCTCATGGTTTCTGCTTCCATTTCAGACTGCTAGGATTCAGTCCTTTTCTTTTTACTCTTCCTGAAGTGTTGCCATCTCTTGCCGCACCGCTCAAACACAGCTTCAGAAGCAATACTACTGACTGCCTTTGAACAGATGCCTGCATGCTTGGTCGTCCTAACCACAGGTGACTTCTGTAAAATGGAACATAGAAAAATAGAAAATAGGTGCAGGAGTAGGCCATTCGGCCCTTCTAGCCTGCACCGCCATTCAATGAGTTCATGGTTGAACATGCAACTTCAGTACCCCATTCCTGCTTTCTCACCATACCCCTTGATTCCCCTAGTAGTAAGGATTTCATCTAACTCCTTTTTGAATACATTTAGTGAATTCCACAGGTTCACCACTCTCTGGGTGAAGAAGTTTCTCCTCATCTCGGTCCTAAATGGCTTACACTTTATCCTTAGACTGTGTCCCCTGGTTCTGGACTTCCCCAACATTGGGAACATTCTTCCTGCATCTAACCTGTCTAACCCCGTCAGAATTTTAAACGTTTCTATGAGGTCCCCTCTCATTCTTCTGAACTCCAGTGAATACAAGCCTAGTTGATCCAATCTTTCTTAATAGGTCAGTCCCGCCATTCCAGGAATCAGTCTGGTGAACCTTCGCTGCACTCCCTCAATAGCAAGGATGTCCTTCCTCAAGTTAGGAGACCAAAGCTGTACACAATACTCCAGGTGTGGCCTCACCAAGGCCCTGTACAACTGTAGCAACACCTCCCTGCCCCTGTACTCAAATCCCCTCGCTATGAAGGCCCACATGCCATTTTCTTTCTTTACCGCCTGCTGTACCTGCATGCCAACCTTCAATGATTGATGTACCATGACACCCAAGTCTCGTTGCACCTCCCCTTTTCCAAATCTGTCACCATTTAGATAATAGTCTGTCTGTTTTTACCAAAGTGGATAACCTCACATTTATCCACATTATACTTCATCTGCCATGCATTTGCCCACTCACCTAACCTATCCAAGTCGCTCTGCAGCCTCATAGCATCCTCCTCGCAGCTCACACTGCCGCCCAACTTAGTGTCATGCGCAAATTTGGAGATACATTTAATTCCCTCGTCTAAATCATTAATGTACAGTGTAAACAGCTGGGGCCCCAGCACAGAACCTTGCGGTACCCCACTAGTCACTGCCTGCCATTCTGAAAAGTCCCCATTTACTCCTACTCTTTGCTTCCTGTCTGACAACCAGTTTTCAATCCATGTCAGCACACTGACAAATCCCATATGCTTTAACTTTGCACATTAATCTCTTGTGTGGGACCTTGTCGAAAGCCTTCTGAAAGTCCAAATATACCACATCAACTGGTTCTCCCTTGTCCACTCTACTGGAAACATCCTCAAAAAATTCCAGATTTGTCAAGCATAATTTCCCTTTCACAAATCCATGCTGACTTGGACCTATCATGTCACCTCTTTCCAAATGCACTGCTATGCCATCCTTAATAATTGATTCCATCATTTTACCCACTACCGATGTCAGGCTGACCGGTCTATAATTCCGTTTTCTCTCTCCCTCCTTTTTTTAAAAAGTGGGGTTACATTGGCTACCCTCCACTCCAGAGGAACTGATCCAGAGTCAATGGAATGTTGGAAAATTACTGTCAATGCATCCGCTATTTCCAAGGCCACCTCCTTAAGTACTCTGGAATGCAGTTCATCAGGCCCTGGGGATTTATCGGCCTTCGATCCCATCAATTTCCCCAACACAATTTCCCGACGAGTAAGGATTTCCCTCAGTTCCTCCTCCTTACTAGACCCTCTGACCCCTTTTATATCCGGAAGGTTGTTTGTGTCCTCCTTAGTGAATACCAAACCAAAGTACTTGTTCAATTGGTCCGCCATTTCTTTGTTCCCCGGTATGACTGCCCCTGATTCTGACTGCAGGGGACCTACGTTTGTCTTCACTAACCTTTTTCTCTTTACATATCTATAGAAACTTTTGCAATCCGTCTTAATGTTCCCTGCAAGCTTCTTCTCGTACTCCATTTTCCCTGCCCTAATCAAACCCTTTGTCCTCCTCTGCTGAGTTCTAAATTTCTCCCGGGTTCGCTGCTATTTCTGGCCAATTTGTATGCCACTTCCTTGGCTTTAATACTATCCCTGATTTCCCTTGATAGCCACGGTTGAGCCACCTTCCCTTTTTTATTTTTACGCCAGACAGGAATGTACAATTGTTGTAGTTCATCGATGCGGTCTCTAAATGTCTGCCATTGCCCATCCACAGTCAACCCCTTAAGTATCATTCACCAATCTATCCTAGCCAATTCACGCCTAATAGCTTCAAAGTTAGCCTTCTTTAAGTTCTGGACCATGGTCTCTGAATTAACTGTTTCATTCTCCATCCTAATGCAGAATTCCACCATATTATGGTCACTCTTCCCCAAGGGGCCTCGCACGAGATTGCTAATCCTCTCTCATTACACAACACCCAGTCTAAGATGGCCTCCCCCCTAGTTGGTTCCTCGACATATTGGTCTAGAAAACCATCCCTTATGCACTCCAGGAAATCCTCCTCCACTGTATTGCTTCCAGTTTGGTTAGCCCAATCTATGTGCATATTAAAGTCACCCATTATAACTGCTGCACCTTTATTGCATGTACCCCTAATTTCCTGTTTGATGCCCTCCCCAACATCACTACTACTGTTTGGAGGTCTGTACACAACTCCCACTAACATTTTTTGCCCTTTGGTGTTCTGCAGCTCTACCCATATAGATTCCACATCATCCAAGCTAATGTCCTTCCTAACTATTGCATTAATCTCCTCCTTAATCAGCAATGCTACCCACCTCCTTTTCCTTTTATTCTATCCTTCCTGAATGTTGAATACCCCTGGATGTTGAGTTCCCAGACCTGATCATCCTGGAGCCACGTCTCCGTAATCCCAATCACATCATAGTTGTTAACATCTATTTGCACAGTTAATTCATCCACCTTATTACGGATACTCCTTGCATTAAGACATAAAGCTTTCAGGCTTATTTTTTAACACCGTTTGTCCTTTTAGAATTTTGCTGTACAGTGGCCCTTTTTGTTCTTTGCCTTGGGTTTCTCTGCCCTCCACTTTTCCTCATCTCCTTTCTGTCTTTTGCTTATAAAAGCATACAAGCACAGCTATTGTATTTTACAAGATGTTTGAGTTCTAGTTCACAGACTAAATACTCAGCTTAGATAGGTTGTCTATTATAGCCCAGATGGAGCTCTGGAATAAGATATCTGCTTCAGGCCAAGTGCCCCACTGCTGTATGAACATATTCTGCTGTATGGTGTAATGCCCAGGGAAGATGCACTTTAAAATATCAACAGTTGAATAGCTCAAACATTATTGCATTTACTTTATTATAAAACAAGAAGTTATGTAACTTTCTGTACTGATTTTTATTCAACTCTCATTGAATGTTAAAAATTACAAAAGGATAACACTTCTGCTTCGGGCTTCCTCATACACCTCCGCAAATACAACATTGCTACTGCTGGTGGGAGAGACATACAAGGATCCTCATGAGAAATCTAACGTAAAGGGGTCTGTCTTTACACAATCTACAAACAGGGAGTTTAGGGGATGATGAAGTCATAGCACTATAGAAGTCGAATTCTTTCATATACAAAAAAGCACACAGATTGACTGGAGTTGAATATTCATAATGAATATATGTGCATTCAAAAAAAGCCAGGAATGATATTCCTCAACAGTTTGTTTCAGGCACAGGACAAAACTAAAATTACAGAAAAAAAAGTTATGGACAGTTCACTAGTGTTTGCTCTTCTTGGATTTCTTGTGTGATCGATGTGGAGATCTGGACTGGGATCTAGATTTTTTGGAAGATTTTCTGGGTGTCCGAGAACGCGATCGTTTGGACCTTTTCGGCGTCCTTGAGCCAGATCGGGACCTGCACAAAATTGTAAAAAATGTTAAGCTGACGATTCAAAACACATTCTGCCACAATTTAACTGAAGTGGTCACTCAATTTCTGAAAAAAGTACACATTATACACAAGGTTGCTAAAATGCAACAGATTAAGCATTGTGCATATGAAACATACAAAAAGTTTCACAACTGTATTTATATGGCATCTTTAATGTAGAAAAGCGGCATAGAAGCATAACCAGATAATTGACACATGCCAAAGGAGGAAATGTTGGGACGTGACTAAAAGCTTGGTCTCAGTGATGGTTTTCAGGAGAGCTTTAAGAAAGTGAGGGAGGTGGAGAGGATTACATTTAATGCAGCGAGCACCATCGTAAGTTGAAAGCTACCATTACAATTTAAAATGAAAATCAAACATCTTGATGTGCACAAACATCAGAGATGAGTGGACCACAAAATGACAATACACTTTAAAAAGAAAATAAATATTTATAGAAGTAGACAATATTTATGTTACACAATGCTTAAACAGACATTTTATTTATCAGTAATAGGTTTGGGAAATTCACCAAAGAACACTTAAGATCAGGTCTAAGATCAAAGCCCACACTTAGGGATGTTTCATGTACGTATGGAATTACCAGATGACCCAATCCAGTGAGTAACTGTGCCATAGCAACCAGCAAAGTCCCAGGTTCAATCCCCGATCTCAGCTGGATCAGTATGGATGCTGTGAGTGGCTTTAATTATGGAGAACAAAATGCTTCTCCTCCATGTCCTCCATTGCCCCTGCTGAAAACATGCAGATTCAGGCTCCTGGTGATGCTCTGATGGTGGAGTAGTCTGCTCACACTCACCATCTAGGCTCACAAGGGTGTGGTACCATTCAATCGGAACCCAGTAAGGAGTTAATATCTTCAGGAGAGGAAGGGAAGCAGAGAATTTTTAATTTTGTGGTGTTAAATGCACCAAAGCAAAGAAAATTAAGCTGTCGAGAAAGAAACTGCTACACATAATTACAAGCTATTTACAGCGACCCAGCGATTTACTGCTCTTACTGGATGGAATTTTTAAATCTGTGCATTCCTTACAATTAGAGCCATTAGTTTATAATAACTGAGTAAGTCCATTTCAATTTTTAAATAGGCTCCCAGGATTGTGTCTTACAGATCCAATTCCATGATTCTTTTCATTTTTCTGTGAAAGTCATAAGTTGATGGCCTTCTATTAGCCATTGCCACCTTGAAGCATTGAAGAACAGCTGGTACCAGAAGGCAGTGCTGCCTGTGAAACCATAGCTCTGCATGAGACAGCACATTCACAGATTGTAGAATAAAACTGCTTTGGGGGGGGGGGGGGGTTGAAAAGAGAAAGAAAATAAATACACAAAATGGTCACGGTAACAGTGACCTGAAATTCTTGTGGACACTAGATTTACTAACCCTCTAGACTACAAGCACGCTGGAGAAATTACCATCTTCCCTTGCTGATCAATTTTGTAAGATCTCAACTCACAGGGACAGAGTCCTATTTCAATAAAAAGGTTACTCAAACCTCAAAGAATAGATTACTGTGATGTTAACTGTTAATTTCAAAGATTGCCCAATTTTAACATTAATTCTGCTCCACCTATTGTCTTCCCCATTTCTCCTCTTTTCTGTTCAGATCAATTTTTTCATTAAACTTAACTGTACTTTTTTTTTAAACCCAATCTTAAACTGTCCTGTACTCTTCTCTCAAATCTTTTACTTATATTCTATTGTTTGTACCTTTCATTATTCACTTTGATAGAAGGAACAAAATTTTTTGATTGGTTTAAAAAAAAGAAGTCTTTTGGTGTCAACTTAAGTTAATTAAAGCTACAGAACAAAGAATGAATTAGTCACACAGAGGCCCATCTCCGATAAGTTTCAGGTCAGAAAGGGCCAATCATATTGAACAGTGACTCTCAAGGCAGAAGCGGTCTCTATCTGCGATATCCAAGAGTTATAAAAAGTAGGATAAAGGGAATGTGTTCCCAGTTCCAACATTCAGCACATTAATGAATACACACAAGAGGAAATACAAAGCAACACAATGTGGGATCCACCATGCAACGTACCGTTTGGACTTCTTATTTATATCTCTAGGTGTGTCTTTGTGTGTTGACCTGGTGTGGGGGCTCTCTTTGGTATGCGATCTATCTGACCATTCTGAACGTGGTGATGGTGACTTCACACGCCTGACAATACGAGTTGGACTGACAGATGCACTGTGTTTCCTCTTTCTATCAAAACATCACCACATCACACAATTAGAGAAACCAGTTGCCGAGGCTTCAGCATTTCACATGCTTACTTTCTATTCTGCAGCAATAGCAAATAGCAGCAGCCCCAATTCAACAACAAATAGTAAAACGTAGATAGTAGAAACAAAAAAGTTGCATCATTTCAGGATTTCTACTTCAAATGAGACTCCTGAGCAGGTGACTGGTCATTCACATGTGCAAGGCAGATATATTGCATCAAAAATAACTAGTGAGAAAAAAACTATTGCTTCTATGGAACATGTGTAATCCACTATAAATACTCAACTTTCAAACATCTAGTATACATCCCTAGTATAGGATATGCTTTAGTTTAACTTATCTGCTGTACGGAATAGCAATTTATTCAACACTTGAGTCTTCCTCATTTTCTCAATTCAGCCATCCATGTACAAGATAATCCTCAATGCATGTGAATTGACCATGTGCTGATGCACTGTGGGGGGTACCTCCAACACAAGGACTGCAGCGGTTCAAATGGCGGCTCACCACCACCTTCTCAAGGACAATTAGGGATGGGCAATAAATGCCGACCTTGCCAGCGACATCCACATCCCAGGAAGGAATTTTAATTTTTTTAATTATCTAAGGAAGCTACCCCTTTAAGACCTTCCTTAATATCTAGTGACCTCCCCCTACTGGGCTATATATGGAACATAGATTTGAACATTTTCTGCATGGACAGTCAATGAACCATACAGCACATGGTTAACTTTTAAACCTATTGGTTCTGTTTATAGGTCAGACACAGACTGCAACTCAGTGAATGAGGAAGCCGGTACCAAAAATGGTATTTCATAGATATTCACACACGACTTCCTGAACGTTGACAGGATCCACAAGAGGATTTGAGGAAAATTTCTGAATTTTCTGTATTTGTTGACTGATTGGCTAATTATTTCCATTGCCAAATACTAATAAGACATCATTTCTGCGATGATCGCATTATTTTCTTCTGGGTAACTGAGCCTTTCCAAGATTAGGACAGAGAGTCTCCAAGAGGCTATCAATATTTGTTGTGTACTCTACACTGGAGTGATGTACCATGCTCTTCCATTTGTCAGTCTCCACGTACAAACAGCAGTGTACAATTTACCAAAGAATATATACTTCCTTCCGCCTACTCCCCTCAAAAAAACCACTCTGCTTTTTTGTTCCTCCAGAAAAAAAAGAGAAAAAGTAACATCCCCAACTACATATTTAAATTGCAACGGGAGCAATTACTGCTGACATATTAAATCTGTTTGTATATGTATTTTGTAGAATCACCTCGGTATTAACCAAAAATGTACCTAATGACTACTAGCAGATTGTAAGCACTTGTTATAACCTCACACGTACACCTTGATTCACTGTACACAGGTATTTCGATTTGTAACTTTTACAGTTCTTTATATGATCAAATATATAGTAGTCGTAAAGCCGAAAATTTGTCAAGCTTTGTAAAACTGAGAACAATAATTCTGCCTTCACCAATTAACAGTGTGCGAATCAATTAGCTGGTCTTGGGACTAGATAAGACACTGTCTTTATAAAATGCCTGGGACCAGACAATGTCTGTAGAACAGGAGATAACAGGTCCTGAAGTTGCTGGCTAAGGTCTTGAGAAAAAGCAAGAGCCAGATAAGATGGAGGAACAATCCTCTAACTCTGTTGGAGGCAGATGATTGGTCAGCCATAAAGGTATTATAGCTTGAGGACCAGTCAATCACTCCCTGCCCATCAAAGGTAGGGATGGTGGGCTGACTCTTTCCTTTGTCTCAAAGAAACTCGACGCCCTATTGGCCACCACACCCTTTGGAAAAACCCTATTGGGGTAGATACCTGTGTCAATATGGAGCTTTGTAACTACTCTCAAAAATGGCTTATGAGAGTTAGGCTGTAGAGCAGTAGGAGCAAGGGCTGACCCTGGAGAGGAACCAGGCAGCAGTGGCCCACGAGGAGGAGGATCCGGATCAGAACTGAGTTTACCCAGGCGGAGTAAGGCCAAGGCATCAGCCACGAGCAGAGGATACCCCAGGCAGGATCAGGTGGAAGAGACCCCAGGCAGGGGGGAAACTTCCTTCAAGATTCCTATCAAGAAGGCATGAACTCTACCCAGGACAGCCGGGTGATATAATTCTGGTTACGTGCTATAAACTACTGCTAAGGCACCTATATGTGCTGTCTTTACTGTAATACCTAATAAAGGTATTATTATTAGAGGTGCTCCCCTGACCTGCGAGAAAACAGCATCAGCAGGTAGGATTATGAGAGCGCTAGCCACTGCAGGGAGCGGTGTGTGCTGGTCCAGCAGTACGACCACTTGTACAAGGGCGACTGGACTGACGACACTGAAGTCCAGGCAACCCATTGGAACAGCGACCGAGCCCGGCTGGGGGGAGCTGAGATCAGAGTCCGGTAAAGGGGGGGGGGGGGGGAGGGAGGGGTGCCGAGATCCGAGCCCAGCGAGGGGGTGGACGGTTGAGCCCAGCGTTGTAGCAGGGTAGTGGCTGGTGTCCAACGATCACCACACATTTTAAAAAATCCATGCAGAGGCATCTTCCACCCTTTAAGATGTAGCTCATTGTAACACCTGTGAACCCATCTTATTTTAGTGCGAAAAGCGTCATCCTCATCACGAGAGACTGCCAATACTGTACGACCGAATAAAATACCATCGCACCATATTGGAGTCACGGGGTTTTTGCACCTTTCCCAATTGTTCCACAACACTGCTTTAACTCTAAATAATTAAGAACCCATTTAATATATATTTGAGGTCTAAACCTTATATAATTAAAAAGTGTTAGTCTTATTATTTATTGTTTGAAGAATATACTTTGACGAGTAATGTGAAATCACAATTACACAACTTGCAAAGTTGTCCATAGTTAGCACACAAGTGAGTGGTTTTTGGTTGACTCCAAGAACATCTCAACATATCCACATTTTATAATTACACTTCATATCTTACTCATAAAACCCCCATAACTAAAAGGAATGCAAAAGTTTACGGCAATGGTCCACCACGAATGCCTCAGAAACCGAGGACGGGCAATAAATGCAGCCTTGTCAGCACTGTCCACATTCCAAGAACAAAAGGAAAAACAAATTAAAACAGGGTGAATGTTAGACACGCATAATTTGCGATGCATGTAACCAACATTCCCGCTAAGCTGTGCGACTGTTTTTAAATACAAAAAACTGCGCATGTGTGAAAATTTGAAAAATTTGCAGCCAGTTAAAGGGGTCAAAAAAAATGAAAGGGAAAATTGCTTGTAACTGCAAGTTCGACACAAACAATACCTCTCTTTGCTCGAAGGGGATGAGGAGCTCTCTTTTTCTTTCCTATCTTTTACACGGAACTCCGATTTAATCACATCTTTCTCTTTGTCCTTTTTGTCACGCTCTCTTTCTCTTTCCAGTTCTTTCTCCTTCTCCTGAATGAAAAATAAAATCCAGCTGTTGTTTAGGTCACAATATTAAAGTACAAAGTAGTCCCCCACAAAAATAAAGCAAACTGTTAAAACACACTAAGGAAAGCATTACACCTAAAATCAACTTTTGGATAAAACTAGTTGAAGATTTGCTATTAAGATATTGAAACATCAAATATTTAAAAGTTCAACCAAATAAGCACAGATTTCCCCAATTGCTCAGCAAGTTTATCCAGCAAGCAGCTGAGCCATATAGAAAAAGATCCCCAATCTGTGTAGAGTTATCAGATCTCAGCAACAATGGTAGGGATGCTAAAGTTAGAGAGTTAAGCAGTGGAGAAAAAAATGTTGGCCTGGTTTTCCTTTTCCTGATTGTTCTGTAGTGATCCTAGGATGGGGGCATATAGAATCATAGAACGGTCCATCGAGTCTGCGCCGGCTGTTTCAAAGAGCAATGCAGTTATCCCCACTTCCCCACTCTCTCCCCATATCCCTGCATATTCTCTATCTCATGTCGCCTCTGCTTCTTTTGCCAATCACCTTAAATCTGCGCCCTCTCATTATCGACCCTTCAGCCATTGGAAACTGTTTCTCTTTATCTACTCTGTTTAAACCGTTCATAATGTTAAACATCTCCATCAAATCTCCTCTTAGTCTTCTTTGCTCCAAGGAGAAAACCCCAGCTTCCCCAGTCCATTCACGAAACTTCAATCCCTCATCCCTGGAACCATTCTAGTAATTCTCTTCTGTATCCTCTCCAAAGCCTTCATGTCCTTCCTAAAGTGTAGTGCCCAGAATTGGACAATACTCCAACTGGGGCCAAGCCAAAGTGGTACAATTTTAAAAGGGATGCAAGAACAGAGACACCCAGGGGGTGCTTGTGCACAAATCTTTGAAGGTAACAGGACAGGTTAATAATGCAGGTAATAAAGCAAATAGAATCCTGGGCTTTATAAATAGAGGCAAGAGTACAAAAGCTGAGTGTTATGCTAAACCTTCATAAAACATTGGTTTGTACCATTTAGCATGCATTATCTCTCCTCATTCTTCCTAATCAAAATGTATCACCTCACACTTATATGCATTGAATTCCATCTGCCACGTGTCCGCCCATCCCACCAGCCTGTCTGTGTCCTCTTGATGTCTATCACTATCCACCTCACTGTTTACTACATTTCCAAGTTTTGTCTTGTACCCCACCCCCCGTCATTAATGCAGATCATAAACAGCAGTGGTCCTAGTATGGATTTAAAAAGCACCTTTAATGTAGCAAAACATCCCAAGGCACTTCACCTTGGGCAACTCCACTGTATACCTCTGAGAAACAGCCATTCAACACAACTCCGTGTTCTATCCCATAGCCAATGTTGTATCCATGCTGCTGCTGCCCCTTTTATCCCATGGGCTTCAATTGTACTAACAAACCGAGTATGTGGTACTTTGTCAAACGCCTTTTGACATTCCATATACACATCATCAATTGCACTAACCTTATCCAACCCTCTGTTACCTCATCAAAAAACTCCATCAAGTTACTGATCAGTTACTCGAACACGATTTGCCCTTCACAGATCCGTGCTGCTCTCCTTTATTAGTCCATGTTTGTCCAAGTGGCCGTTGGGTTTTTCTCAAGTTATTGTTTCTAAAAGCTTCCTGACCGCCGCCGTTAAACCGACTGACCTGCAATGGTCGGGTTTATCCTTCTCCCCTTTTTTGAACAAGGGTGGAAAAATCCTGCCCGTGGAACCTAACATGGGTTTGGTAGATCAGGGTGCACCATCATGCAACCTGCTTCCATCAATGCTGCTTTATAACTAGCCAGTTACAGGTATGGAGAATTATGTGCAACTCCCTCTTTCCCTGCACCCACCCATCCCCCCCGACCCCCCGCCAATGTTAGAGATTGGGAATTTCACATATGGCCGGGGGAGGGGAGAGCAGCAGCACCTCAAATCATACTCTCTGGTCTGCAGAGCTCCATTATGCTATGCCAACAGAAGTTTTGCCAAATGTAAATCATCACTAGACCAAAGCTGCATTCAAATCAGCTGATGCTAAGAATTATTGGTTGGACTACAGGACAGAAATAGAATAATTATATTTTTTACTGTGTACCAGAGCCAATTTGTGCATTTTTAAATAGTTTACGCATATTAAAAGATAACAAATAAATCAGCAAATGAAATTATCCTTACAGATGCCAGAATTAAACTGGCACTTCACTATCTTCATTTATAATTACACTCATTAGTTTAATAACAGTCTTATGAATAAGACAAATCAAACTCAATCAAGTGAAGCAATAAGGAACAGAATCTATTTAGCACAAGCCGATCAGAATATGCTGCACTCACCCTCTGAAGCAGTTTGTCTCTATAATGTTCCACTTGGTCTTGCATGGTCAGGCCTGCCTTTTTAGGTCTTTTTCCAGATTCTAACTCATCCTGGAACTTCATTACCTTGAGCTTAAAAAAAAATCAAGTTTATTTTTAGATACAAATACATTTACAATTAAAAAACAGCCCAAAATGATTTTGCTAAAAGATTGTGACAACACAAGGACCAACTGCACCTCTATTTCTCGAAGCTTGGCTCGCTTTCCTTCAGACATTTCTGAATACTTAAGAGTGGGTCTGGGATCCACTGTTTCTTCTTTTATTGGGTTAGAAAAATAAAGTAGCTCCTCTGACCTAGTCATTTGATCGTCAATATAATCATCATCGTCTTCTTCATCATCGCTTTCCTTTAGTGTACTGTCCCTGTTAACAAATAATTTACCATTCTACTAGTAGTCAAAAATAAATCGAGTCACTGCAAAACAAGAAAGTGCTTTAAATTCTAATAAGGCCACCAGGAATCACTCATTCACGAATTCCTGTAATTTATACAATTGGTGTGGAAATTTTGATTGGCACCAACATGTTGCAATAACAGTGATTTAAACAAGTCTGCACTCTGATTACTGCTGCAAATCCATGGTGTTCAGATTTTTAAAAATTATGGTAGCACACCACCATGTTGGGGTAGCACACAGCCTATCTTTCTGTAGAGGCAAAGGACAAAGCTGACAAACTTTATAGTCACAGGGCTAAAATATTTACAATTTCATGCCTCACTGGGGTTCACATGACCCCAGAAACAATGGGGAGTATTAAAGCATCCTCCATTTATGTACTTTTCCTTTGATTTAATGGTACAGCCTAAATAAAACCATTAACACCGGCTGCATAAATACAATGCACTAGAGTTTGTTCCACTCTTGAGGTTGTCATGAATCATTCATGATTTAATTACTTCCTAATTTCTGAAAAAAATATTTAACTTTAAAAAAAAAACTTTTCCTGGTCGTGCATCCTGCATTATTATAGCAAGTCAGAATATCAACATACACTGGTTGTTCATCCTCTTCCGATTCAGTAGGTTGGTCAAAAAGCTCCCATTTTGAAGTTGTAACAGCTGTGTGATAAGTATACAGTGTTACTGAATGCAATAACTACCAATAAACTCAGTTCATTAAAGTATTGCAATTTAATAAATCTGCCAAAAACATTAGATGATTAATAGAACATTTGATGAGTTTATTTCCAATTGCAGAATTTAGAAGTCTCTGGTAAATTCAGTTGTTTGATAGCAATTAGTCATCCGTTATTGCTTGTTCATGCTAAAACCAAAATTAGTATAAGCTCAGCATTACAATTTGAGTCAGAGGTTTATAATCTGACTTACTGCTGTATAAAACATGTATCGAGTTGTGTGTATAGTAGAAAAATACTAAATTAATATTTAATCACTTATTTGTAACTCACCTTGTGATTCTAATTCTGCTTCATCTACTGCTTCCCATTTTGATGGAGCAACTTTAAAAACTGACTGAAACTTCTTGGGGTCTTCAAGGCCATCAACTAACAAAAGAAATTAGACAGTTATTTTGACCATCCACATCCCAATATTAGACACTTTTTAATTAACATACACTAACAGGGGAGTTTTTTCTTCGCTTCTTCCACTGGAAGTCAAGATGCTTCAGAGTTAATGGGACTTCAAGGGGGGATTAAAACTCATGTAAATCACAAGCTTTTCAGAATTTAAGTTAACAGTTGATTGTTAGGAAACTTGAGTGTCTGTCAAACATCCTTCGAAATATAAGGAAGAATATATTTGTAAAAGAATTGATATTAGTAAACAATTAGCCTCATAAAAGGGTTAATGCACAAGATAAAAGTTCACTGGGTTGGGGGGAATATATTAGCATGGTGAGAGGATTGGCTAACGAACGGAAAACAGAAGGGATAAATGGTTCATTCTCTGGTTGGCAACCAGTAACTAGTGGGGTGCCGCAGGGATCAGTGCTGGGACCCCAACTATTTACAATCTATATTAACGACTTGGAAGAAGGGACGGAGTGTAACGTAGCCAAGTTTGCCGACGATACATGAGGAAAAGCAATGTGTGAGGACACACAAAATCTGCAAAAGGACAGACAGTGAGTGGGCAAAAATTTGGCAGATGGAGTATAATGTTGGAAAGTGTGAGGTCATGCACTTTGGCAGAGAAAAAAAATCGAAGAGCAAGTTATTATTTAAATGGAGAAACATTGCAAGTGCCACAGGACAGCGGGACCTGGGGGTACTTGTGCATGAAACACAAAAGGATAGTATGCAGGTACAGCAAGTGATCAGGAAGGCCAATGGTATCTTGGCCTTTACTGTAAAGGGGATGGAGTATAAAAGCAAGGAAGTCTTGCTACAGCTATATAAAGGTATTGGTGAGGCCACACCTGAAATATTGCGTGCAGTTTTGGTTTCCATATTTACAAAAGGATATTCTTGCTTTGGAGGCAGTTCAGAGAAGGTTCACTAGGTTGATTCTGGGGATGAGGGGGTTGACTTATGAGGAAAGGTTGAGTAGGTTGGGTCTCTACTCATTGGAATTCAGAAGAATGAGAGGTGATCTTATTGAAACATGTAAGATTATGTGGGGACTTGACAAGGTGAATGCAGAGAGGATGTTTCCACTGATGGGGGAGACTAGAACTAGAGGGCATGATCTTAGAATATGGGGCCGCCATTTAAAACTGGGATGAGGAGAAATTTCTTCTCAGAGGATTGTAAATCTGTGGAATTCGCTGCCTGAGAGCTGGGACATTGAATACATTTAAGACAGAAATAGACAGTTTCTTAAACGATAAAGGAGTTATGGGGAGCAGGCGAGGAAGTGGAGCTGAGTCCATGATCGGATCAGCCATGATCTTATTGAATGGCGGAGCAGGCTTGAGGGGCCGTATGGCCTACTCTTGTTCCTATTTCTTATGTTATCCATGAAAACAGAAGGTACAAAAATTAAATCTTTTTCCAGCTCACCAATCCCTCAGCCAAGGAAAGGTAGGGAACCTGCTCCAGACCACAACCTCGAGCCATGATGAGAGGCATATAATTTAATAAAATGAATTTATAGGGCGATATAAATGGGGTGACCTGCAAGATTCTTTCCCCCTCCCCACAGGCGGCTTGACAAGAAGATGGAAGCACATGGAATTAAGGGGAAGTGGCAGTATGGATACAAAATTGGCTCAGTGATGAGAAGGGTGAGGGAGGATGGAATTTTTTCAGACTGGGAGGTGGTTTGCAGTGGTGTTCCACAGGGGTCCGTTTTGGGTCCATTATTCTCTTCATTTTTTATGAACAACCATGACTCAAGTGTAGGGAGCAGCATTCTAAAGTTTGCAGGTGATACAAAACTTTGCAAAGTAGTAGATAGTGGTGAGGTTACACACTTCAGGATGACAAACAGGATGGGGAAATGGGCACAAGTATAGCAGATGGTTCAGTCTGGAGAGCTGTGAAGTGATGCGTTTTGGGAGGATTAATATGGAAAGATAGTATACTATAAATGGCACAATTTTGAAAAGTGTAGATGAGCAGAGTGCTCCATAAAGGGAATGTTGATAAGATGTTTAAAAAAGCATATGGGTTACTTGGGTTTATAAGTAGAGGAATAGAATAGAAAAGCAAAGGCAGCATGCTGGAACTTTATAAATTACTGGTTAGACCTCAACTGGAGTATTGTGGACAATTCTGGCCACCACACTTTAAGAGGTAAAGGCCTTAGAAAAGGGTGGCCTAATAGAGGTTTTCCAGATTATGAGGTTTTGATAGCGCAGAGAGAAAAAAAACAATTCCCTCTGGCGAGTGGGTCAATAATCAAAGGTCACAGATTTTAAATCATTGCCCAAACATCGAAAGGGGAGGTGAGGAGAAATGTTTTTACTCAGTGGTCGGGATCTGGAACGCTCGACCTGAAAAGGTGGTGGAAGCCGATTCCATAAAGAATTTGAAAAGGGAGTTGGACAGGTGCTGGAGGAAGAGGAACTTGCAGGGTTACGGACAAAAAGTGGGGATTTGGGACTAAGCACGATTGCTCTTTCAGAGCCAGCACAGGCTCGACGGGCTGAATGGCTTCCTTCTGTGCTATATGATTCTATGATTCCGCCCATGGAAGAATGTCATGTGCAGTTGGTACCTCTTCACAATGGCATGGCCAAGATCTTGGAATCACTGATGTCTCGGAGCGGGTGCAGGACATTCTGAAATGGGAGGGAGAACAGCCAGTTGTCGTGGTGCACATTGGTACCAACGACATAGGCAAAAAAAGGGATGAGGTCCTACGAAACGAATTTAAGGAGCTAGGAGCTAAATTAAAAAGTAGGACCTCAAAAGTAGTAATCTCGGGATTGCTACCAGTGCCACGTGATAGTCAGAGTAGGAATCGCAGGATAGCGCAGATGAATACGTGGCTTGAGCAGTGGTGCAGCAGGGAGGGATTCAAATTCCTGGGGCATTGGGACCGGTTCTGGGGGAGGTGGGACCAGTACAAACCGGACGGTCTGCACCTGGGCAGGACTGGAACCAATGTCCTAGGGGGAGTGTTTGCTAGTGCTGTTGGGGAGGATTTAAACTAATATGGCAGGGGGATGGGAACCAATGCAGGGAGACAGAGGGAAACAAAAAGGAGACAAAAGCAAAAGACAGAAAGGAGATGAGGAAAGGTGGAGGGCAGAGAAACCCAAGGCAAAAAACAAAAAGGGCCACTGTACAGCAAAATTCTAAAAGGACAAAGGGTGTTAATAAAACAAGCCTGAAGGCTTTGTGTCTGAATGCAAGGAGTATCCGCAATAAGGTGGATGAATTAATTGTGCAAATAGATGTTAACAAATATGATGTGATTGGGATTACGGAGACGTGGCTCCAGGATGATCAGTGCTGGGAACTCAACATTCAGGGGTATTCAACATTCAGGAAGGATAGAATAAAAGGAAAAGGAGGTGGGGTAGCATTGCTGGTTAAAGAGGAGATTAATGCAATAGTTAGGAAAGACATTAGCTTGGATGATGTGGAATCTATATGGGTAGAGCTGCAGAACACCAAAGGGCAAAAAACGTTAGTAGGAGTTGTGTACAGACCTCCAAACAGTAATAGGGATGTTGGGGAGGGCATCAAACAGGAAATTAGGGGTGCATGCAATAAAGGTGTAGCAGTTATAATGGGTGACTTTAATATGCACATAGATTGGGCTAGCCAAACTGGAAGCAATACGGTGGAGGAGGATTTCCTGGAGTGCATAAGGGATGGTTTTCTAGACCAATATGTTGAGGAACCAACTAGGGGGGAGGCCATCTTAGACTGGGTGTTGTGTAATGAGAGAGGATTAATTAGCAATCTCATTGTGCGAGGCCCCTTGGGGAAGAGTGACCATAATATGGTGGAATTCTGCATTAGGATGGAGAATGAAACAGTAATTTCAGAGACCATGGTCCAGAACTTAAAGAAGGGTAACTTTGAAGGTATGAGGCGAGAATTGGCTAGGATAGATTGGCGAATGATACTTAGGGGGTTGACTGTGGATGGGCAATGGCAGACATTTAGAGACCGCATGGATGAAGTACAACAATTGTACATTCCTGTCTGGCGTAAAAATAAAAAGGGGAAGGTGGCTCAACCGTGGCTATCTAGGGAAATCAGGGATAGTATTAAAGCCAAGGAAGTGGCATACAAATTGGCCAGAAATAGCAGCGAACCTGGGGACTGGGCGAAATTTAGAACTCAGCAGAGGAGGACAAAGGGTTTGATTAGGACAGGGAAAATGGAGTACGAGAAGAAGCTTGCAGGGAACATTAAGGCGGATTGCAAAAGTTTCTATAGGTATGTAAAGAGAAAAAGGTTGGTGAAGACAAACGTAGGTCCACTGCAGTCAGAATCAGGGGAAGTCATAACGGGGAACAAAGAAATGGCGGACCAATTGAACAAGTACTTTGGTTCGGTATTCACTAAGGAGGATACAAACAACCTTCCGGATATAAAAGGGGTCAGAGGGTCTAGTAAGGAGGGGGAACTGAGGGAAATCTTTATTAGTCGGGAAATTGTTTTGGGGAAATTGATGGGATTGAAGGCCGATAAATCCCCAGGGCCTGATGGATTGCATCCTAGAGTACTTAAGGAGGTGGCCTTGGAAATAGCGGATGCATTGACAGTCATTTTCCAACATTCCATTGACTCTGGATCAGTTCCTATGGAGTGGAGGGTAGCCAATGTAACCCCACTTTTTAAAAAAGGAGGGAGAGAGAAAACAGGGAATTATAGACCGGTCAGCCTGACCTCAGTAGTGGGTAAAATGATGGAATCAATTATTAAGGATGTCATAGCAGTGCATCTGGAAAATGGTGACATGATAGGTCCAAGTCAGCATGGATTTGTGAAAGGGAAATCATGCTTGACAAATCTTCTGGAATTTTTTGAGGATGTTTCCAGTAAAGTGGACAAAGGAGAACCAGTTGATGTGGTATATTTGGACTTTCAGAAGGCTTTCGACAAGGTCCCACACAAGAGATTAATGTGCAAAGTTAAAGCACATGGGATTGGGGGTAGTGTGCTGATGTGGATTGAGAACTGGTTGTCAGACAGGAAGCAAAGAGTAGGAGTAAACGGGTACTTTTCAGAATGGCAGGCAGTGACTAGTGGAGTGCCGCAAGGTTCTGTGCTGGGGCCCCAGCTGTTTACATTGTACATTAATGATTTAGACGAGGGGATTAAATGCAGTATCTCCAAATTTGCAGATGATACTAAGTTGGGTGGCAGTGTGAGCTGCGAGGAGGATGCTATTAGGCTGCAGAGTGACTTGGATAGGTTAGGTGAGTGGGCAAATGCATGGCAGATGAAGTATAATGTGGATAAATGTGAGGTTATCCACTTTGGTGGTAAAAACAGAGAGACAGACTATTATCTGAATGGTGACAGATTAGGAAAAGGGAAGGTGCAACGAGACCTGGGTGTCATGGTACATCAGTCATTGAAGGTTGGCATGCAGGTACAGCAGGCGGTTAAGAAAGCAAATGGCATGTTGGCCTTCATAGCGAGGGGATTTGAATACAGGGGCAGGGAGGTGTTGCTACAGTTGTACAGGGCCTTGGTGAGGCCACACCTGGAGTATTGTGTACAGTTTTGGTCTCCTAACTTGAGGAAGGACATTCTTGCTATTGAGGGAGTGCAGCGAAGGTTCACCAGACTGATTCCCGGGATGGCGGGACTGACCTATCAAGAAAGATTGGATCAACTGGGCTTGTATTCACTGGAGTTCAGAAGAATGAGAGGGGATCTCATAGAAACGTTTAAAATTCTGACGGGTTTAGACAGGTTAGATGCAGAAAGAATGTTCCCAATGTTGGGGAAGTCCAGAACCAGGGGTCACAGTCTGAGGATAAGGGGTAAGCCATTTAGGACCGAGATGAGGAGAAACTTCTTCACCCAGAGAGTGGTGAACCTGTGGAATTCTCTACCACAGAAAGTAGTTGAGGCCAATTCACTAAATATATTCAAAAGGGAGTTAGATGAAGTCCTTACTACTCGGGGGATCAAGGGTTATGGCGAGAAAGCAGGAAGGGGGTACTGAAGTTTCATGTTCAGCCATGAACTCATTGAATGGCGGTGCAGGCTAGAAGGGCTGAATGGCCTACTCCTGCACCTATTTTCTATGTTTCTATGTTTCTAAAACCCATCTGCTGCCACACTAGAATTTCAACAAAGTTACTGCACCCTCATCTCCTCCTGTCTCAAGTACTGTAACAGCAATCTATACCAACGAGACATATAAAGTACAGCCAAGGTAACTAAATTGGATAGCATCAACTGTTTCACATGTGTGAATCAAGTAGCATGCAAAATTAAAACCACTTACTAGGAACACCGTCAAGGTCATCATCTAGCACCTTCATAGGAACACCGTCAAGATCATCTAGACCAGTGCTTAGATCAATTGGAAGTCCATCTACATCCTCCAATGGGGCACCATCAAGTTCGTCCTCAACAGGTGCTCCATCTAGTTCTTCGGGCTCTGGCTACCAAACATATAACCCACATTATTACCATAACTACCTCAGTCATTACACATTAGAACTGTACCAATAAGTTGTACATTACAGAAAAATGAAAAAAAAAATATTTGCTTTCTGTTACTGCACTGACTGAGGCATGGAGAGATTTTTTAGAAATGGACCAACCACAGTCTGGAAATGTACAACATACAACTGTAATCCAACTGAAAAATTCAGATATCATGATTTGCAAGAGTGGTTTGTGAATACAATCAAAAGTTGCTGGATTTATTGCATATTGCAATTTCTTCCACAGTATCCTTTATAGAATATAAGTTCTTACTCAGAGTGTTACTTAGAAATAACACACACTAATGGGTGACATGGTATTGCCCATAGATAATGGAGGCCACCCATGGATCCTCAAGGGCGAGGAAGCACTATGACCATACATGTATGGAAATCTGCAACTGCGAGGTACCGATCCCTCTAATTACAGGGGCACAGAAAACATTGTGACCCAAAGTTTGGCTGAAAGTTAAAATTCCAAGATTGGATTAAAAGGCCTCAGAAGAAGCCAGCCTCCTTAATGGAAATCTGTTCAAGATACTTTCACATAGTATGAGTACGTTTTGTTTGACATCAGAAATATTTTTTCTGTATTTGTTAAAATGATATTTTTAGGAGCATAGTTTGGAGCAGGCGAACAGTAAAGGGCACCAAAAGCACTTTGAAAAAAAAAGTCAAGAGATGATGGGGATTTTTTGAGGAAGATAGTGAAATGCAGGTTGTTTTTTTTTTTGAGTGCCAGATTAATAGCTTATATTTATGTAGCACTTTATTGCTTCCTCATGGTGTTTCAAATGCATCATATCCAATGAATTACCTTTGAGGTCAAGCCACTATTGTTGTGTATGGAAACATGCCAAACAAGTGTTGGCAACTAAAATTCCAAAACTGTGACTGCCAAATACAACAGTCTTCTGATAAAATACTGCCAAATTTATTAAACCAGTTTGAATTTTTGACCAGAGATGCACATTTAAAACTTACAAGGTGTAAAAAGTAAAAGACTTAGCCCTCTTGACCAGTCTGGCTGTGTTTTGAGAAGCCAATACCAATTAAGTAACAGCAATCGATTTCTCTATACATGGCTATATGATTAGCGGATCATCAGGAAAAATAAATAGCAATGGATACTTAACTTTGACTAAAATGTATAAAACTAAAAGTCTGAAATAAAACAATGTAAATAGCATGAAAATTACACTGGCCCAGATTTTGCTGTAACAACAAGGCACTCATTAAAACATACAAAATTCTTAGAGCTTGACAGGGTAGATTGCAGGGAGGATGTTTCCCCGGGCTGGGGAGTCTAGAACCAGGGGTCACAGTCTCAGAATAAGGGGTCGGCCATTTAGGACTGAGATGAGGAGAAATTTCTTCACTCAGAGGGTGGTGAATCTTTAGAATTCTCTACCCCAGAGTGCTGTGGAGGCTCAGTGTATTCAACTCAGAGATCGACAGATTTTTGGCTATTAAGGGAATCAAGAGATATGGGGATAGTGCAGGAAAGTGGAGTTGAGGTAGATCAGCCATGATATTAAATGGCGGAGCAGGCTTGAGGGGCTGAATGGAGGGGACTCCTGCTCCTATTTCTTATGTTCACTTGCCGTAATTACAGGGTAAATCTAACAACTTCTGGCATCTGCAAAAGCGTAAACAAGGAAAGACAGAAGTTGCTGTCAGAGATATCCTGCTCATCCACAAAGTGCATGTTGGCAGACCTCGCCGATAGACTCAGCATTGAAATTGCTGTAATGGCGTGAACTTGGACACTTACCCAGTAGTTCCGGACTAAAGACGGCTGAAAATGCTAGGGTAGTGCATTCAGGAGTAAGAGGGTTTTAATGGCGTATTACCTGAATTACTACTGAACAATCTCTCTAGCTCTAAGAAAATTAATGTTGCAGATTACATTTTTTTTAACTTTTTGTGTCTCTTATCTCACTTCCTTAACTCTCTGTATTTTCTAATCCTTATTTTGCTTCCTGTAATTTATATTTCCTGGTTTGCAGTCTGTGTCTCAGTGATGATACTTCAATCTAATTGGTTGAAGAGCGTCACTGTTGCTTTCCCTGATGGCACAGATCCCCTGGAGATGACGCGGCACTGAAACAGACACTGGATTCGTGGAAATCCCTGCCAACAAGCCTGCAAAAAATCTCTGGACAACTGTACGTGAGGTGAACGGCAAAAACTGTTCCTTTACCGCCGAGAACAAAATCTGGGCCAAAGCAATCAAAACTGATCAGCTATGAATTTCTTTTGTAGTTTTACTGTAATGGCACATGTATCTTTTGGTCATCCACAGCAACATCTAACATTTTAATCACATCAATTTCAAGGTAGCCAATGGATTTGTCAAGCAGACATCCAAAACAAAAAGCTCACAATTTTGAATAAAATTGGCAATCTGATTGGCCACATGGATAGCTGTGCGTCTGTGAATAGCGTTGAATTTGGCTCAATATGCCCCAACAATGTCTCGCTATGCATTTACACATGCTACCCTTGATCTGGGATTCTTATTCCTCTCAAAGAACACCTAAAATTTTCTTACCCAGCAATAACACTCTCAACAAGCATTAAAAATAGTTGGAAAAAGACGAGCGTGTAGATTGATGGAATCGCAATGCAACACTTGAATCACTTCAATGGAGATTGCTTACATGCAAAATACTCCCTGATCCACACATTTGTCTCCAACTCCATAACCACAAAATATGTAACCCACTTTCCCTAATGATGTTATCTGTGATGCTGGGGATGTTGGCCTGGTCGAGGATGCTAATGATGGTGCGTCTGTCCTCCCAGGGGATTTGTAGGATCTTGATCAGCTCCGTTGAGCGGGCCACATTGTTCGCATGCCAGACATGAGACTCCCAAAGCAAGCGCTCTACTCAGAACTCCTACACGGCAAACGAGCTAAAGGTGGGCAGAGGAAATGTTACAAGGACACCCTCAAAGCCTCCCTGATAAAGTGCAACATCCCCACCGACACCTGGGAGTCCCTGGCCAAAGACCGCCAAGTGGAGGAAGTGCATCCGGGAGGGTGCTGTGCACCTTGAGTCTCATTGCAGAGAGCATGCAGAAATCAAGCGCAGGCAGTGGAAAGAGAGTGCGGCAAACCAGTCCCACCCTCCCTTTCTCTCAACGACTGTCTGTCCCACCTGTGACAGGGACTATGGCTCTCGTATTGGGACTGTTCAGCCACCTAAGGACTCATTTTAAGAGTGGCAGCAAGTGTTCCTCAATTCCGAGGGACTGCCTATGATGATGGAGGATATCTGTGATGCAATGGCAAAAATTATCAAGAGCACATTTATTTTTCCTGAATTCCTGCACATGAAGATTGATAATTTCAGATATAAAAAACATCTGAAATTCTTCAATGAACAATAAATTCATACCTGAATACTTATATTAATTATAATTATATTTATAATTACTTTAATTATAATGAAAGTGAGTGAACAGCTCCATTACAAATCTTAAATCTGGATGTGGCCATTTGTCATTTCAGGACATTCGAGTCAAAGATCTAGGCATAAATTGCAACTCCCACTTTACTAGCAAACAAGCAAAAAAAGCAAATAAAGCACTGGGGTTCATTTCTAGAGGGATAGAAACGAGACGCAGAGAAGTTATGTTGAACTTGTATAGAACCTTAGTTAGACGACACTTTGATTACTGTGAACAGTTCAGGTCTTCATATTATAAAAATATAGAGGCATTGGAGTAGGTGCAAAAATGATTAACTAGAAAGATACCAGAACTGAGAGATTATACCCAGCAGCAATGATTGAACAGGCCGGGGCTCCTTCCTCCAGAAGAGAGAAGGCTGAGGGTTGATCAGATGGAGGTCTTCAAGATTAGGAAAGGGTTTGATAGGGTAGACATAGAGATGGTGTTTCCACTTTCCGCTGAGACCAGAACTAGGGGCCATAAATATAAGACAGTCACTAATAAATCTAACAGGGAACTCGGGAGAAACTTTTTCACCGAGAGAGCGGTGAGAATGTGGAACTTGCTGCCACAGAGAGTGGTTGAGGAGAATAGCAGAGACACATTCAAGGGGAAGCTCGATAAGCATACGAAGGAGAAAGGAATAGAAGGATACGTTGATCGGGTCAGATGAGAGGGGTGGGAGGAGGCTCTTATGGAGCATAAATGGACAATTGCTGGGCTGTAAATACTTTATAATACTAAACATGGGCCAGAAACTAAAGGGGGAAATCAAACAAAAAGTAGGACACTGAGAAATGTAGAGGAATGTTGGCAATTAAAATGCCAAAAATAGTTATGAAAATAAGGGAATGAATGATAAGGGAATAAACGGTTATGGGGAACAGACAGGGAAGTGGAGCTGAGTCCATGATCGGATCAGCCATGATCTTATTAAATGGCAGAGCAGGCTCGAGGGGCCGTATGGCCTACTCCTGCTCTTATTTCTTATGTTCTTATGAAATACAATAGTCACCAGCACTTAAAAATACAACGCATTGATAAAATACATGGATTACCCCCTAGATAGCCACCTGTCGTTTAGAAACTTCTTTGATTTCTTCAACCTCCACAAGTCCAAGGTAGATATTCTACAGATTAATGAGAAATGGTGTCAACAGAAATGATCAACAAACTCAAAAGAACATTTACACATTTTAATACAAGTCCTGCTCACGAATAAAACAAATAAAAGTAGTTTTAGAATAAAATCAACCAACAGATACCATTTTCTAAAAAGCCGAGAAGAAAAGATTACATTTATCAGACATAAATACCTGGGGTTTGCAGACTTCTTTACTTTCTTCCTCAAGATCTACAAGTCCAAGAAAGATATTTTGGAGTTTAATGAGGAATGGGTCAGGGTAAACTGTCCAATCTTCCCATGCTCTAAAACAACCCATCACTCTTTGCTGTAAAACAAATTGGAATACTTCAACACATTACTATCAAGTTATAGCAGGGAACAGACGGTCAGCTAGTTTAACAAAATGCTAATTAAAAATATGAATAAAATTTATACTTGTAAAATTGTCAGGCTTTCTGTAGCCTGTTACTAGAATGTAAACCGCTAAAATACAATCCCCTACATTTACACCCTCCCACTTATATTTATTTTTCCTCTTAACATTCAAAAAGATTGACTTTCACTTATTATTTGCATTTATCCAAATACTTTAGTTTAAAATTTCATTTTTCGTGTTCATTTTCTGTCTGTTGCCTTGTTCGCTTCACCCTAATTTGTTGCATCTTTTCATTTCTTTTTGTTGAATTTTGCTCTGTCCATTCAGTACCAGCTCGTTTCTATTTTGTTTTATAGAAACATAGAAAATAGGTGCAGGAGTAGGCCATTCGGCCTTTCGACCCTGCAACACCATTCAATATGATCATGGCTGATCATGAAACTTCAGTATCCCAGTCTTGCCTTCTCCCCATACCCTCTGATCCCTTTAGCTGTAAGGGTCACATCTAACTCTCTTTTGAATACATCTAACGAACTGGCCATATCAACTTTCTGTGGTAGAGAATTCCACAGGTTCACAATTCTCTGAGTGAAGAAGTTTCTCCTCATCTCGGTCCTAGATGGCTTACCCCTTATCCTTAGACTGTGACCCCTGGTTCTGGACTTCCCCAACATCAGGAACATTTTTCCTGCATCTAACCTGTCCAATCCCGTCAGAATTTTATATGCTTCTATGGGATCCCCTCTCATCCAATCTTTTTTCATATGTCAGTCCTGCCATCCCGGGAATCAGTCTGGTGAACCTTCACTGAACTCCCTCAATAGCAAGAACGTCCTTCCTCAGATTAGGAGACCAAAACTGCACACAATACTCAAGGTGTGGTCTCACCAAGGCCCTGTACAACTGCAGCAAGGTCTCCCTGCCCTCTATACTCAAATCCTCTTGCTATGAAAGCCAACATGCCATTTGCTTTCTTTACTGCCTGCTGTACATGCATGCCTACTTTCAATGACCTATGTACCATGACACCCAGGTCTCGTTGTACCTCCCCTTTTACTAATCTGTCATCATTCAGATAATAATCTGCCTTCCTGTTTTTGCTACCAAAGTGGATAACCTCACACTTATCCACATTATACTGCATCTGCCATGCATTTGCCCACCCACCTAATCTGTGCAAGTCACCCTGAAGCCTCTTAAGCACCCTCCTCACAGCTCACACTGCCACCCAGCTTAGTGTCATCTGCAAACTTGGAGATACTACATTCAATTCCTTCGTCTAAATCATTAATGTATATTGTAAATAGCTGGGGTCCCAGCACTACCCCACTAGTCACTGCTTGCCATTCTGAAAAGGACCCGTTTATCCCGACTCTCTGCTTCCTGTCTGCCAATCAGTTCTCTATCCACGCAGTATATTACCCCCAATCCCATGTGCTTTAATTTTGCACACCAATCTTGTGTGGGACCTTGTCAAAAGCCTTTTGAAAGTCCAAATACACCACATTCACTGGTTCTCCCTTGTCCACTCTACTAGTTACATCTTAAAAAAATTCTCGAAGATTTGTCAAGCATGATTTCCCCTTCATAAATCCATGCTGACTTGGACCGATCCTGTCACTGCTTTCCAAATACGCTGCTATTACATCTTTAGTAATTGATTCCAGCATTCCAATCACCCTGTGCCCCATGAATAAATAGGCTGCTGCTGACCTTTCAACATTCCCTGGTTTCTCTAGTGTTCATTTCCTCAGTGTTGTGCACAATTAAAATAATCAGCGTTGCCTTATTCCTAAAGCCTTCAAGGAGGTCCTTATGATCATTTATTTCCACAAGTTGAATTCCTTTGGTGAAATACATTTCCGCAAGCACTGGTCATTCTTCAGCACCTCATCCAAATGGCCTTTATTCATGCTTAAGCCTAGACAGGGATGGTCAGAAGAATCACCAGCAGTAGTAGCTGATTTAATCATGGGGCACATGATGATTGTATCCTCTCCTTTCATTACCCTACATTCACACACCCTTACCTTCCTATATGGCTCAATGATCAGCGAGCAGAAGTAGGAACCACAGTTGATTTTTCCCTCGCTAATCCAAGGGTGCTGAGGCATATTGTAGAGACCCTACTGCAGACCTGGTTGAGGTCATCTAACTTAGCTTAGGCCAGGATCAAACCCAGGATTTTCTAGGTCTGTATGGTTGTTATTCATTGGACAAACTTGTTCAGCCATCCGGGAAGACCGAGCGACTATCATTTATATTGCTTAGCTACATGCTCTTTCAAGTCCCTGAACACAATAGGAAATGACGGATGTCAACAAAAATAGCGTGGCTATCTGAACAGGCCTTTCCTTATAATTTAACGGCTCCTGGCAGAACCTCAAGAATTGATTCTAAAAATTATGTAATTATTAAATGGAATCTTAATTTATTTTGCACAAAATTTGAAGGCCAAGTTGATGAAAAGTTTCGACCTCCGAGTAAAAAGTAAGTTGAAAGGTTTAATTTACAGCATCACAAACAAGTAAAGCACACGCATAACTAATTGTCATGAGAAATAAAGTAAGCAAAGAGGCCCAAAGGAGGACCGGAGAGTAATGATGTACCTTTGGCAGCCCAAGTACATTTATGTAACCTGATCGTTCGTGACGTTTCAAAACAACAATAAAAGCAAATGGTTTACAGTAATTACCTTGAAATTCTCAGACTGTAAGTGACCTTGTATCGACTTGTAGGTTGCATTAAGGTTTGCAAATATCTGGCACAGTTTAGATTCAAAACTGCAAGAGAAGCAGAAATTTTAACATGTGCCAAAACAAACCAAGCATTCACGAAATGTTAGAAACATATCTACTAACTTTTGCCCATGATTAAAAATATAAAATATTTTACACTATTTGCACTACAACAAAAGCTGACATTCCATGAGATACAGCTAAATTCAGCATCGTGGCAAGCGATTATGACCAGAATCCAATACCCTTTAAAAGCTCAAACTCACATTTTAAAAGGTCTCCTTGGCACCATAATTTTATATTTTGAAGAATGCACCTCACACAAAACATCAATATATTTTGGCTTCAGTGCAAAAGATTTGTTTTTGTCATGTCATGTCCTTGCTCTGGAGAACAATTTTTGATGTAATTACAAGTGAAATGTGGAACAATTTGGGATTTAATTTCCTCCGTGCTCTATTTTTAATCACATTAGTTCACAATTTTTGCACAGAATTTCTGTCTGCATTTTAAACATAGAATAAACATGTTAAAAAAATGCAGACATAAATTTGCAAATATATTAAACAGTGCACTAAAAATTGTGCACAAAGGAAATTAAACCCATAAAATAGCCAAATCATTGAAATTTACAGCACGGAAGGAGCCTACTTCGGCTCATGTCCGTGCGGCAGACAAAGAGCTATCCAGCTTAATCCCACTTTCCAGCTCTTGGTCCCTAGCCCTGTAGGTTATGGTCATTCAAGTGCACATCCAAGTACTTTTTAAATGTGGTGAGGGTTTCTGTCTCTACCACCCTTTCAGTCAGTGAGTTCCAGACCCCCACCACCCTCTGGATGAAAAATGTCCCCTCAAATCCCCTCTGAACCTCCTACCAATTAATTTAAATCTATGCCCCCTGGTTCTTGACCTCTCCGCTAATGGAAACAGGTCCGTCCTCTCCACTATATCCAGGCCCCTCAATATTTTACACACCACAATCAGGTCTCCCCTCAGCTCCTCTGTTCCAAAAAAAACAAAGGGCCTATCCAATCTTTCCTCATAGCTAAAATTCTCCAGTCCAGGCAACATCCTTGTAAATCTCCTCTGTACCCTCTCTAATGCAATCACATCTTTCCTGTAATGTGGTGACCAGAACTGTACACAGTACTCTATGCTTGGCTAATAAAGGCAAGTATCCCGTATGTCTTCTTGACTACCTTATCTACCTCGCCTGCTACATTCAGGGATCTGTGGACTATGCACTCAAAGGTCCCTTTGTTCCTTTACACTTCTCAGTGTCCGACCATTTAATGTGTATTTCCTTGCCTTGTTAATCCTCCCCAAATGCATTACCTCCCACCTCTCCAGATTGAACTCCATTTGTCACGATTTTGCCCATCTGACCAGTACATTGATATCTTCCTTCAGTCTACAGTTTTCTTCATCATCAACCACACAGCCAATTTTAGTGTTATCTGCAATCTTCTTAATCATACCCTCTACAGTCAAGTCTTAATCATTAACATATACCACAAAAAGCAAGGGATCTAATACTGAGCCCTGTGGAACCCCACTGGAAACAGCCTTCCAGTCACAAAAACACCCATCAACCTTTGCTTCCTGCCTCTGAGCCAATTTTGGATCCAACTTGCCACTTTGCCTGGGATCCCATTGGCTTTTACTTTTCTGACAGTCTGTCATGTGGGACCTTATCAAAAACTTTGCTAAAATCCATATACACTACATCAAACGCACCACCCTCATCGACCCTCCTTGTTGCCTCCTCAAAAAATTCAATCAAGTTAGTCAGACACGACCTTCCCTTAGCAAATCCATGCTGACCGTCTTTGATTAATCCATGTCTTTCTAAATGAAGATTGATCCTGTCTCAGAATTTTTCCCAATAATTTTCCCATCACCGAGGTTAGGCCGACTGGCCTGTAATTACTCAGTCTATCCCTTTCTCCCTTTTTAAACAAGGGTACAACATTAGCAGTTCTCCAGCACCACACCTGTAGCCTGAGAGGGTTGGAAAATGCTATTTCCTCTTTTGCTTCTCTTAAAAGCCTGGGATACATTTCATCCGGGCCTGGGGATTTATCCACTTTCAAAGTTGCTAAACCCTTTAATACTTCCTCTCTCACTATGTTTATTTCATCTAATATTTCACACTCTTCCTCCCTGATTGCAATATCTGCATTGCCCCTCTCTTTTGTGAAAACAGACAAAGTATTAATTAACAACCATACTGCCTCCACACCGATTACCCTTATTGTCTCTAATAGGCCCTACTATTTCTTTAGTTATCCTCTTGCTCTTAAATGTATTTATAAAACATATTGGGTTTTCCTTGATTTTACTTGACAATTTGTTTTCATGCTCTCTCTTTGCTTTCCTAATTTCCTTTTTAATTGCACCCCTGCACTTTCTACACTCCTCTAGAGTTTCTGCAGTTTTGAGCCCTTGGCATCTGTCATCAGCCTTCTCTTTTCCTTTATCGAACCCTTTATGTCCCTTGACATCCAGAGGTCTCTAGATTTGTTAGTCTCACCCTTTTTCTTTAAGGGAACATACTTACTCTGAACCCTCAGGATCTCCTCCTTGAATGCCTCCCACTGCTGACACTGATTTACCTTCAAGTAGCTGTTTCCAGTCCACTTTGGCTGAATCACATCTCAGCTTAGCAAAACTGGCTTTTCCCCAATGGAGAACTTTTATTCCTGGTCTATCTTTGTCCTTTTCCATAACTATCCTAAATCTAACTGAATTATGATCACTAGCACCAAAATGCTCTCCTACTGATACCCCTTCCACCTGTCCAGCTTCATTCCCTAAAACTAAGTCCAGAACCGCCCCCTCCTTTGTTGGGCTTGTAACATACTAGCTAAAGAGATTGTCCTGAATTCCACACCTTCATAGGCCCTTCATAGAAGCGTGAGGAAAATGGATGTTCAGCCAAAGAATGAGCAATTAGGAAGGATGGTCAATAGCTTGGTTGAAGAGGTTTTATAAGCTGGGACTGAACGGCACGTAACTGGCCAACGATCAATGGATGGGGGAAAGATGTTATTTATAATCTATCTACAGTAGCAGAGGATCCAAATATATGAAGTTCACTGGCTACAATAAAATGCTGAAATCACAAAAAGCAGATCTAAAAAAGGATAATCACTTTTATTTTTGATTGTGTGCCAAAAGTCAGAGATGGCTAGCTCTTGCTACTTGTACTAATCATATCACCACAATTGATGTAGAAGGCGTCAAGCCCACCCTAGCCTTGTCCGTCTGCGAAGAACCTACCATCAAACTGCTATTCCAAGGTTTTTTTTTAAAAAGTTCAAAAACCATCTGAAAATCTATTGATCACAAAGATACATACAGAAGAGGGTGGACATCTGGCCCATCTACCTCATCTTTCCTAGAAAGCTATGATTGCACATCAGAGCATTTAACGATCTCCTAAATTATTCCAAAGCTTTTGCCACCCCAGCCCAAATATCTCTCCAGATATTAATCACTGTGTGAAATGCTCCCTGACACCTTGACGATCAACACTCCACAAGTTTGTATCCATGTCCCCTTGTCTTGTACACAAGATCATAAGTCATGGTTTAACTTCAAATAGTGCTCAGGATTAACCTTTTCTATTCCACTCAGTATCTTAAATATTTTCAAGGTTCCTCTCATCTATCTCCCATTAACACTGAAGAATCCAAGTTTTTCTAACTCATAATTTAATTCACCGACATTCGGGACTATCCTCGGTGCCTTTCCCTGCACCTCTTCCATGACTTAGATCTTTACATCGTGCCTTGGTGTCCAGAACTGAATGTGGTATTACAGGTGTGGCCTGACCGGAGGACAACACAGCTTCACTATGATGAGCCCAGACCAGATTTGCCAATATAGCCTGGCATTCTGTTTGCTTGGTTTTCTGCTCTGCAGAAACGGGACACCGTCAGTAGAGTCAGTGCGCAGCTTACTAGCACTCCAAGATATATTTTGGCCTCAACCCTAGTTAGTTCAACACCAATCATTAAGTTTCCTTTTTTTCCTTCCAAGAAAGATAGATTTTACACTCCATTACTCTATGAAGAACTTCCTGACATCAGTCCAAAATTTACCTTGTTAGTTTAAACTTGTGCCCCCTTGCCCTATGGTTAACTTAATTTGTAGTGTTCCAATTATAATATACAAGTGTAACATACAGAACTGTTCCTCGTCTATAGTCTCTGATTGCAGTTGGGCAAAAAAGTCTATTATTCATGCAGGACTATGCTTGCATGTGCTTACAATGGCTGATACATGCTCATTTTGATTTTAACTCAACTTCCCAGAGCGATAGAAAAACCATACCAGTTGAGACTGGTGAAACTGCCCACCTTAAACTAGATGGTTTTAACAAGGAAGGCAAAACAAAACAAATTCACAGAAGCACATCCAAAAGTTCTGTCATAAATTGGGTTTAATTATACACCTTAGCTCATCACAACATTGAATATTCAACAATGCCCTCACATATCCCTCAGTAGGGAAACCACATCAAACATCTTAAATGTATCACAAAATTGTGATAGAACATGTTTGTATGGCTGTGAAAAGGTCTGCTCTCTTGCTACTCATAAATGTCAGCAGAACTGCAAGTTTGACTGCTGTGTTAAAGTTCCTGCAAGATAAATACAAGATACATGATAACTATTCAATGAATGAACCTGACCCAACAATGCACAAATGCTGAAACAAAGAATGTATTGGCAGATGCACCTGCTGGGCTGGATAAATACTGCATTCTGCAGAGCATGCAAGAACTTTTCTTAAGACTAAAGGCCAATGAAGACAAAACGGATGGAAGCCCAGAAGCATTTGTGCAACTGGTATTATACCAAAAGCAATTTTATAACCTATGGATTGCTAGGAAATATTCACATCTAGAATTCGCTCCCTAAATCGCCTTGCCTGCCACCTCCATCCCAATTTCAAAAGCCATCTAAAAAAACCTCTTCATGAATCATACTTTTGGCAGCACCTCCAAATTCCTTTCCTGTCTTTTTTCCTCCTACTTGACATCTACTTGTTTTCCACTACTACATAAAGCTCTCAACATCTTCTGCATACGAGCAGCGCTATAGAAATGCAAGATGCTGTTGCAGTACTTTAAACAGGGCATTCCATTTCAACAACAAATCCGGGAATTATTCACCAAGACCATTCTATAAGACACAAAATAGATTCATTGTATGAAATATTAAATTGAGTAAGCATGAATACTTACAATTTTCTGTAGTACGAGGCATTTGCAACTTTAGCAGAAGAATTGTACAACACATCTGACACCAAATAAAGCCTGGCAATCTGAAATTATATAGAATTGTGATTTCACTTTCAAAATGACCCATTTGGTTTTAAATGTACTGTTGTGACACAAATACAGTGCGTTTGATGAAAGTGCTGACACTAATGTTAACCCTTCAATTCTCTTAAGCGGTCGAAAGAAGCACTTTGAGGATGTGGACTTGGTCATTGTCTTACCCAAGCAGCATTCCTGGAAGTTTAAACCATTACTCCAGCAAACCGGACGGTCTGCACCTGGGCAGGACCGGAACCAATGTCCTAGGGGGAGTGTTTGCTAGTGCTGTTGGGGAGGATTTAAACTGATATGGCAGGGGGATGGGAACCAATGCAGGGAGACAGAGGGAAACAAAAAGGAGGCAAATGCAAAAGACAGAAAGGAGATGAGGAAAAGTGGAGGGCAGAGAAACCCAAGGCAAAGAACAAAAAGGGTCACTGTACAGCAAAATTCTAAAAGGACAAAGGGTGTTAAAAGAACAAGCCTGAAGGCTTTGTGTCTTAATGCAAGGAGTATCCGCAATAAAGTGGATGAATTAACTGTGCAAATAGATGTTAACAAATATGATGTGATTGGGATTACGGAGACGTGGCTCCAGGATGATCAGGGCTGGGAACTCAACATCCAGGGGTATTCAACATTCAGGAAAGATAGAATAAAAGGAAAAGGAGGTGGCGTAGCATTGCTGATTAAGGAGCAAATTAAGGCAATAGTTCGGAAGGACATTAGCTTGGATGATGTGGAATCTATATGGGTAGAGCTGCAGAATACCAAAGGACAAAAAACGTTAGTGGGAGTTGTGTACAGACCTCCAAACAGTAGTAGTGATGTTGGGGAGGGCATCAAACATGAAATTAGGGGTGCGTGCAATAAAGGTGCAGCAGTTATAATGGGTGACTTTAATATGCACATAGATTGGGTTAACCAAACTGGAAGCAATACGGTAGAGGAGGATTTCCTGGAGTGCATAAGGGATGGTTTTTTAGACCAATATGTCGAGGAACCAACTAGGGGGGAGGCCATCTTAGACTGGGTGTTGTGTAATGAGAGAGGATTAATTAGCAATCTCGTTGTGCGAGGCCCCTTGGGGAAGAGTGACCATAATATGGTGGAATTCTGCATTAGGATGGAGAATGAAACAGTTAATTCAGAGACCATGGTCCAGAACTTAAAGAAGGCTAACTTTGAAGGTATGAGGCGTGAATTTGCTAGGATAGATTGGCGAATGATACTGAAGGGGTTGACTGTGGATGGGCAATGGCAGACATTTAGAGACCGCATGGATGAACTACAATTGTACATTCCTGTCTGGCGTAAAACTAAAAAAGGGAAGGTGGCTCAACCGTGGCTATCAAGGGAAATCAGGGATAGCATTAAAGCCAAGGAAGTGGCATACAAATTGGCCAGAAATAGCAGCGAACACGGGGACTGGGAGAAATTTAGAACTCAGCAGAGGAGGACAAAGGGTTTGATTAGGGCAGGGAAAATGGAGTACGAGAAGAAGCTTGCAGGGAACATTAAGACGGATTGCAAAAGTTTCTATAGATATGTAAAGAGAAAAAGGTTAGTAAAGACAAACGTAGGTCCCCTGCAGTCAGAATCAGGGGAAGTCATAACGGGGAACAAAGAAATGGCAGACCAATTGAACAAGTACTTTGGTTCGGTATTCACTGAGGAGGACACAAACAACCTTCCGGATATAAAAGGGGTCGGAGGGTCTAGTAAGGAGGAGGAACTGAGGGAAATCCTTATTAGTCGGGAAATTGTGTTGGGGAAATTGATGGGATTGAAGGCCGATAAATCCCCAGGGCCTGATGGACTGCATCCCAGAGTACTTAAGGAGGTGGCCTTGGAAATAGTGGATGCATTGACAGTCATTTTCCAACATTCCATTGACTCTGGATCAGTTCCTATGGAGTGGAGGATAGCCAATGTAACCCCACTTTTTAAAAAAAGGAGGGAGAGAGAAAACAGGGAATTACAGACCGGTCAGCCTGACATCGGTAGTGGGTAAAATGATGGAATCAATTATTAAGGATGTCATAGCAGTGCATTTGGAAAGAGGTAATATGATAGGTCCAAGTCAGCATGGATTTGTGAAAGGGAAATCATGCTTGACAAATCTTCTGGAATTTTTTGAGGATGTTTCCAGTAGAGTGGACAAGGGAGAACCAGTTGATGTGGTATATTTGGACTTTCAGAAGGCTTTCGACAAGGTCCCACACAAGAGATTAATGTGCAAAGTTAAAGCACATGGGATTGTGGGTAGTGTGCCGACATGGATTGAGAACTGGTTGTCAGACAGGAAGCAAAGAGTAGGAGTAAATGGGGACTTTTCAGAATGGCAGGCAGTGACTAGTGGGGTACCGCAAGGTTCTGTGCTGGGGCCCCAGCTGTTTACACTGTACATTAATGATTTAGACGAGGGGATTAAATGTAGTATCTCCAAATTTGCGGATGACACTAAGTTGGGTGGCAGTGTGAGCTGCGAGGAGGATGCTATGAGGCTGCAGAGCGACTTGGATAGGTTAGGTGAGTGGGCAAATGCATGGCAGATGAAGTATAATGTGGATAAATGTGAGGTTATCCACTTTGGTGGTAAAAACAGAGAGACAGACTATTATCTGAATGGTGACAGATTAGGAAAAGGGGAGGTGCAAAGAGACCTGGGTGTCATGGTACATCAGTCATTGAAGGTTGGCATGCAGGTACAGCAGGCGGTTAAGAAAGCAAATGGCATGTTGGCCTTCATAGCGAGGGGATTTGAGTACAAGGGCAGGGAGGTGTTGCTACAATTGTACAGGGCCTTGGTGAGGCCACACCTGGAGTATTGTGTACAGTTTTGGTCTCCTAACCTGAGGAAGGACATTCTTGCTATTGAGGGAGTGCAGCGAAGGTTCACCAGACTGATTCCCGAGATGACCTATCAAGAAAGACTGGATCAACTGGGCTTGTATTCACTGGAGTTCAGAAGAATGAGAGGGGACCTCATAGAAACGTTTAAAATTCTGACGGGGTTAGACAGGTTAGATGCAGGAAGAATGTTCCCAATGTTGGGGAAGTCCAGAACCAGGGGACACAGTCTAAGGATAAGGGGGAAGCCATTTAGGACCGAGATGAGGAGGAATTTCTTCACCCAGAGAGTGGTGAACCTGTGGAATTCTCTACCACAGAAAGTTGTTGAGGCCAATTCACTAAATATATTCAAAAAGGAGTTAGATGAAGTCCTTACTACTAGGGGAATCAAGGGGTATGGTGAGAAAGCAGGAATGGGGTAACTGAAGTTGCATGTTCAGCCATGAACTCATTGAATGACGGTGCAGGCTAGAAGGGCCGAATGGCCTACTCCTGCACCTATGTTTCTATGTTTCTATGTTAATAGTCAATGCACTCAGAAGCCAATCTACCTTATAGATTGTACTCACTTCTTTAATTTATTCAGATAAAATTAATGCCAAATTCACCTTGCAAACAAGCAAGACTCCAGATTACTTTACTGACTTTCCCAAAACCATAACCTTGGAGATCAATTGTGCATCATGAAGCAGCTGCTCTTTTATCCATAAATTTGTAATAAACATTTAGGAGCCAAATACAAAGGGCTGAAAATTGCAGTCCGAGGCTTCCCGTGGGGAGACGCCTCCGAACCGCAGTAAACTCTGCACCTACCTGGTGCCTCCGTATCGTCATACACTTGCGGTCCCAAGCCTACAGGCGTACCGTATATGCCTGTGTAAAGACCTATGTATCCCAGGGGTGCATGAAGTTCACAAGCGTCCCGGGGACCACCTGGGCCAAGCCAACCAATGAAAAAGGGGATTCCCATTATGCTTAAGGTGATTCCATTTACGTACGGAATTCCCATAAGCATAATGTGAATCCCCTAAAAATACACAATTTCACTGCACTTAAAAAGAAATAAACCAAATTATCAAAATCAATTAAAATACAATTTAATTAAACATTTAAAACAAAAATGTAATTTTGAAAAATAAATGTCAACATTTTTCAAAGGGCCAAAAAGGATCTAAACTAATTTTAATGGATTTTGAATGGTTAAATCATTTAAAAACATTTATTTAAACCCATTCGCTGGTAAAAGGTCTTACGCCTGCTTTTACCAGGCGCAAATAGCCCAACCCTGCGCCAGAGAAAGTCCATTTCCTGCGTATTCGTACGATCGGTCAAGCTGAAACTCGACAGATCACAAGTTCCGAGGTTATCGCACATGCGCATCGCATGTGAAAACCTGGAACTTGCAGGGCACTTACTACCAAAGGCCCTGGAAAATCCAGGCCAAAGTGTCTAAGTATAATGCAAGTGAAGGGGCCAGTGATGAGAATTTAAAGGTAGAACTGCTAAAACCTTGCATTCTGGCAGCCAAAATCAGTTGGTATATTAAAAGTGGATCTTTCAAAAGGATTTCAGGATGACGTAATGTACAGTTGGACAAAACAAACCTTTTTAGGCAACGGAGTCTTCAAAATGGACAAAGATTCTGCAATACATTCCACAATTTCTTCAGCAGCCTCTGCATGATTCAGGCAGAACACCATAGCATCACCAACGTCGGTCTTTCGTGGGGTCAGTCCACGCAAGAGCTCCTCCAATTTATCCCTTTGACTTAAATGAAACGTTAAATATTTTACAATTTTATAATAAAAGATAATCTTCTATACAACTACTTACAATTAGCAACCTTGAAGTACAATTTTAAATAAAACTTGTGTGTCAAGTCTTTTGATAATTGCCAATTGTGAGGTTATATATCGGTCAATAACTTCAGATTTATTATGATGCATTAAAAATGCATGTTTGAACTTTCCAGGGAAATTACATTTCACTGCTTCTCTTCAAGCCATCTACATGTCAACTTGGTACAATTCGATTCGTTTGGGATTCGCATTTATAATCTTGATCAGTCTACTCTCAATTCAGTTGCTTAAAGTTGCCTGGTAATTCAATTTTTAACACTAAATTCTCATTTTGCTGCATTATTTATGCTGCTTAATTCAAATTATTGGATAATTAAATATTTTTAAGCACAAAACTGAAACTATTGGCTTAACTAAATCATGCTGAAAATATAAACTTTTACCCATTAGCTAGCTGATTTCCCAGTTCATTAGTTACAGACAGAGGAGGGGGTTGAACATAAGAATTAGGAACAAAAGTAGGCCATCTAGCCCCTCGAGCCTGCTCCGCCACTCAACAAGATCATGGCTGATCTGGCCGTGGACTCAGCTCCACTTACCCGCCCGCTCCCCATAACCCTTAATTCCCTTATTGGTTAAAAATCAATCTATCTGTGATTTGAATACATTCAATGAGCTAGCCTCAACTGCTTCCCTGGGCAGAGAATTCCACAGATTCACAACCCTCTGGGAGAAGAAATTCCTTCTCAACTCGGTTTTAAATTGGCTCCCCCGTATTTTGAGGCTGTGCCCCCTAGTTCTAGTCTCCCCGACCAGTGGAAACAACCTCCCTGCCTCTATCTTGTCTATCCCTTTCATTATGTTAAATGTTTCTATAAGATCACCCCTCATCCTTCTGAACTCCAACGAGTAAAGACCCAGTCTACTCAATCCATCATCATAAAGTAACCCCCTCATCTCCAGAATCAGCCTCCGAATCGTCTCTGTACTCCCTCCAAAGCTACTATATCCTTCCTTAAGTAAGGTGACCAAAACTGCACGCAATACTCCAGGTGCGACCTCACCAATACCCTGTACAGTTGCAGCAGGACCTCCCTGCTTTTGTACTCCATCCCTCTCGCAATGAAGGCCAACATTCCATTCGCCTTCCCGATTACCTGCTGCACCTGCAAACTAACTTTTTGGGATTCATGCACAAGGACCCCCAGGTCCCTCTGCACCGCAGCATGTTGTAATTTCTCCCCATTCAAATAATATTCCCTTTTACTGTTTTTTTTTTCCCCTAAGGTGGATGACCTCACATTTTCCGACATTGTATTCCATCTGCCAAACCTTAGCCCATTTGCTTAACCTATCTAAATCTCTTTGCAGCCTCTGTGTCCTCTACACAACCCGCTTTCCCACTAATCTTTGTGTCATCTGCAGATTTTGTTACATTACACTCTGGCCCCTCTTCCAGGTCATCTATGTATATTGTAAACAGTTGTGGTCCCAGCACAGATCCCTGTGGCACACCACTAATCACCGATTTCCAACCCGAAATGGACCCATTTATCCTGACTCTCTGCTTTCTGTTAGCCAGCCAATTCTCGATCCATGCTAATACATTTCCTCTGACTCCGCGTACCTTTATCTTCTGCAGTAACCTTTTGTGTGGCACCTTATCAAATGCCTTTTGGAAATCTAAATACACCACATCCATCGGTACACCTCTATCCACCATGCTCGTTATATCCTCAAAGAATTCCAGTAAATTAGTTAAACATGATTTCCCCTTCATGAATCCATGTTGCGTCTGCTTGATTGCACTATTCCTATCTAGATGTCCCGCTATTTCTTCCTTAATGATAGCTTCAAGCATTTTCCCCACTACAGATGATAAACTAACCGGCCTATAGTTACCTGCCTTTTGTCTGCCCCCTTTTTTAAACAGGGTTTCCAACAAAGTCAGACAAAGGGAAGGCAGATCTGCACTGAAGCTTGGAAATGGAGAGAGTCCGGAAGTGGAGAGGCAGCAAGGACCTCGTGGAAGTGAGTCTGTCAGCTCAAGGCCTAACCTCGGAAGGCACTAGAATCAACAGGATGGCAGCAAGTATCCTGAGGAAGGAAAATTACAGAATACGTTCTGTCGAAGCGGCTGGGTGAGAGCCAGCAGTGACATGATCAAAAGCAAAATACTGCAGGGGGCGGGAAATCTGAAATAAAAACAGAAAATGCTGGAAACACTCAGCAGGTCAGGCAGCACCTGTGGAGAGAGAGACAATTAACGGTTTAGGTCGATGACCTTTAGTCAGAACTGGAAAAAGTTATCGATTTAACAGTTTATGAGCAAGTACTGAGCCAGGGAAAGTGAGGGGGCGGGGACTGGGGAGGGGGGGGGGGGGGAAGAGGAGAGGAGAGGAAAGAGCAAAAGAAAAGATCTGTCATAGGGTGGAAGGCAGATGTGACTAAATGACAAATCGGATAATGGTGCATTGCAAAATGGGGTGGTAATGAGATGGAAAGAAACAGAAGATGGGTGTATAGGAGCTAATTACCACCCCCATTTGCTTTGCACCATCCCTTTTGTCATTTAAATAACTCCTTCCTTCCACCCTATAACAGACCTTCTCTTCTGTTTTAACCCAACCCCTTCTTTTTACCTGGCTCTGTACTTGTTTATAAATAGATACATTTCTAACTTCGTCCAGTTCTGATGAAAGGTAATTGCCTTGAAACGTTAACACTCTTTCTCTCTGCACACATACTGCCTGACCTGCTGAGTTTGCCAGCATTTTTTGTTTTTATTTCAGAGACTAGAGGATGAGCAGAAAACCAGGTAGAGCAACATGAAGATGGAAAACAGAGTACAAGACAGGGCAGTCCTAAAACCAAAACAAAGGAAGAAGTCAAGTTCTTGAGAAGGGCCTCAGTGGGAGCCAGAGCTGAAATATTCAAGACAAGCCTCTATGGCAAGGAGGCAGCAGAACTGGAATAATGTCCAGTGTGGAAGTTTAATTGGGAACCATGTAGCAGTCAATAATAAGTTGTAATGATCCGATTGGTCCAGTGTGAAAAAGTTAGCATAGGCCAATATAAAAGGTTTACTACATTATAATTACACTGACACACATTTCAATTTATTAAACTGTAAAACACAAGAAACATGTAGCACAGAAAACTAGTGTGCAAGGACTACAGTCACTTGTCCCAATATTAGAGACAATACTATGATTCAATCAAAATATAGTTTGTTATATTCTCGCATATCTTAAAATTATTCTAGAGAACTTCAGCGGCTGTTTTAGAATCAGAGAACGGTTACAGCGCAGAAGGAGGCCATTCAGCCCGTGCCGGCTCTCTGCAAGAGCACTTCAGCCAGTCCCACTCACCCACCCCTTTCCTATAGTCCGGCAATTTCTTTTCCTTCAGCTACTTATCCAATTCCCTTTTGAAAGCCGCAATTGAGTCCGTCTCCACCACCCTTTCAGGCAGTGCATTCTAGATCCTAACCACTTGGTACGTAAAAAAGGTTTTCCTTATGTCGCTTTTGGTTCTTCTGCCAATCACCTTAAATCTGTGTCCTCTGGTTCTCAATCCTTCCGCCAATGGGAACTGCTTCTCTCTATCTAGACCCCTCATAATTTTGAGCATCTCAATCAAATCTCGTCTCAACCTTGTGTGCTCTAAGGAGAACCACCCCAGCTTCTCCAAGTAACTGAAGTCCCTCATCCCTGGAACTGTTCTTGTGTATCTTTTCTGCACCCGCTCAAAGGCCTTCACACCCTTCCCAATGTGCAGTGTCCAGAACTGGACACAATACTCCAGTTGAGGCCGAACCAGTGTTTTATAAAGGTTATTCATAACTTCCTTGCATTTGTACTCTATGCCTCTATTCATCAAACCAAGGATGCTTGTTTAGTCGCTTTCTCAACCTGCCCTGCCACCTTCAACAATTTATGCACACTCGGTCTCTGTTTAAGCACCCCCTTTTGCATTGTACCCTTTAGTTTATGTTGCCTCTTCTGGTTCTTCCTACAAAAATGTATCACGTCGCACTTTTCTACGTTGAATTTCATCTGCCACGTGTCCGCCCATCCCACCAGCCTGTCTATGTCCACTTGAAGTCTATCACTAGCCTCCTCACTGTTCACTATACTTCCAAGTTTTGTCTCATCTGCAAATTTTGAAATTGTGCCCTGTACATTCAAGTCCAAATCATTAATATACATCAAGAAAAGCAGTGGTCCCAGTACCAACCCCTGGGGACCACTGGATACCTTCCTCCAGTCCGAAAAACAACCGTTCACCACTACTCTCTGTTTCCTGTCACTTAGCCACTTGCTGCCACTGTCCCGTTTATTCCATGGTCTTCAACTTTGCTGGCAAGCCTATTATGTGGCACTTTAACAAACACATTTTGGAAGTCCATGTACAGTACATCAACTGCATTACCCTCATCAACCCTCATTATCTCATCAAAAAACTCAACCAAGTTAGTTAAACACGATTTGCCTTTAACAAATCCATGCTGGTTTTCCTGAATTAATTCACACTTATACAAATGACATCTTTATGACTGTGACATCCTTCTCGATCTACCTGCAGCCTTTGACATGGTTGACCACTCCATCCTCCTCTACAGCCTCTCCATCATCGTCCAGCTGGGTGGAACAGCACTCGCCTGATTCCATTCTTATCCCTCTAATCGTAGCCAGAAAATCACCTGTAACGGCTTCTCTTTACACTCCAACATCGTTACCCCCAGGATCACCCAAGGATCTATCCTTGGCACTCTCCTGTTTCTCATCCTATTCCGTTAGAAACTAGTTTCGATCGCCTAGATGGGTCGGAGAGGAATTTTCCAGATTTCTCCCCCCCAAATTGGCTTGGGCTGTTTCTGTTTGATTGCCTCTCCCAGGAGATCACATGGTTTGGGGTGGGGTGGAGTGCATGTTGCGATACACAAGGTATCGCAATTATGTGGGACAGGCTCAATGGACCAGATGGTCTTTACCATTTCTATCATTGTTCATATCTATATGCTGCCCCTTGGCGACATCATCCGAAAACATGGCATCAGTTTCCACATGTATGCTGACGACTCCCAGCTCTATCTCACCACCACTGCTCTTGACCCCTCCACGGTCTCTAAATTAGCACGCTGCTTGTCCGACATCCAGTATTGGATGAGCAGAAATTTTCTCCAATTAAATATTGGGACGTGCGATGCCATTATCTTTGGTCCCGCCACAAACTCCTTTCTCAGCAACCGACTCCATTCCTTGGCGCAACCTTGATGTCCTATTTGACCCTGAAATGAGTTTACGACCACATATCTGTGGCATAACGAAGAATGCCTTTTTCCACCTCCGTAACATCGCCCGTCTCCATCCCTGCCTCAGCTCATCCGCTGCTGAACCTCTCAGTCATGCCTTTGTTACCTCTAGACTTGACCATTCCAACACATTCCTGGCTGGCCTCCCACATTTTACCCTACGAAAACTTGAGACATCCAAAACTCGGCTGCCCATGTCCTAACTCGCACCAAGTCCCGCTCACCCATCACCCCGTCCCGTGTCCTAACTCGCACCAAGTCCCGCTCACCCATTACCACCTGTGCTCACTGCCCCGTGTCCTAACTCGCACAAAGTCCCACTTACCCATCACCCCCTGTGCTTGCTGACTTACATTGGCTCCTGGTTAAGCACGGCTTGATTTCAAAATTCTCATCCTTTTCAAATCTCTCCATCTCTAATCTCCTTCAGCCCCACAATCACCCCCACCCAACCCCGCCACCTCAAGATATCCGCGCTCCTCAAATTCTGCCTTCGAGCATCCCCGATTACAATCGCTCCACCATTGATAGCCGAGCCTTCAGCTGCCTGGGCCCTAAGCTCTAGAACTCCCTCCCTAAACCTCTCTACCTCTCCATCCTCCTTTAAGACGCTCCTTGACGATTTATGTGGCTCGGTGTCAATATTTTTGTCCTGTAACACTTCTGTGAAGCATCTTGGGACGTTTTACTATATTAAAGGTGCTATATAAATATAAGTTGTTGTTGATTTTGTCCCAGATTATCATTTCTAAAAGCTTTCCCACTCCCGAGGTTAAACTGACTGCTGAACCTCTCAGTCGTGCCTTTGTTACCTCTAAGACTTGACTATTCCAACACATTCCTGGCCGACTTCCCACATTCCACCCTACGAAAACTTGTGTCATCCAAAACTTGGCTGCCCATGTCCTAACTCGCACCAAGTCCTGCTCACCCATCACCACCTGTGCTCACTGCCCCGTGTCCTAACTCGCACAAAGTCCCGTTCAAAGTCCCCAATCAATTTGTAGTTGCTGGGTTTATCCTTACACCCTTTTTTTGAACAAGGACGTAACATTTGCAATTCTCCAGTACTCGGACACCACCCCCATATCGAAGGAGGATTAGACGATTATGGCCAATACCGCCACAATTTCCACCTTTACTTCCCTCAGCATCCTAGGATGCATCTTATCCAGATATTTATGACTTATCTATTTGAAGTACAGCCAGCCGTTCTAGTATCTCCTCTATCAATTTTTAGCCCATCTACCTCCTCTTTCACTACAACTTTGCATCTGTCTTTGCCAAGGAGGAAGATGCTGCCAAAGTACTCATCCAGTATATCAGCCAAGCCCTCTGCCTCCATGCATAGGTATCCATTTTGCTTCCACCCCTCCCCTTACCACCTGTTTATTATTTATATGACTACAGAAGACTTCTGGATTCCCTTTTATGTTAGCTGTCAGTCTATTCTCATACTCTCACCTTGTCCCTCTTATTTCATTTTTTACTTCCCCTCTGAACTTTCGATATTCAGCCTGGTTCTCACGTATGCTGAACCTGACATCTGTCATACCCCCCCTTTTTCTACTTCATCCTACTCTCTCTCTTTCGTCATCCAGGGAGTTCTGGCTTTCGTTGCCCTACCTTTCCCCTTCGTGGGAATGTACCTCGACTGTACCCGAACCATCTCCTCTTTACAGGCAGCCCATTGGTCGATTACAGTTTTGCCCGCCAATCTTTGATTCCAATTTACCCAGGCCAGATCTGTTCTTAAATTAGCCCTCCCCCAATTAAGTATTTTTACTCTAGATTGCTCCTTGCCCTTTTCCATAGCTAATCTAAACCATATACTATGTTCTCCAAAATGTTCCCCTACCGATACTTGCTCCACTTGCCCCACCTCATTCCCCAGAACCAGATCCAGCGATGTGCCTCATTCCTCGTTGGGCCACAGACATACTGATCCAGAAAGATCTCCTGAACACATTTTAGGAATTCATCCCCCTCTCTGCCGTTTATCCCAGTCTATGGGCGCAAGTTTCCACAGTATTTGCGTGTTTTCTTTTTGAAGCAGGCTGTTTTTTCTGGCCTAACTTAAAAATCCCCAGTTTCCCCAATCAATTTGCACCAGCGTAACTCAGTTAGTAACTAAATTTTTTAAGTCAGATTCTTTTCAGCCAAAGGAGGCGTAACCTGCCACCCGCGCCAATTCTGGCCATTTAGGGAAGTTTAGCCAGCTGAGAGTTATTCCAGTTCCGATTAGGCCAGCATATGTGGCCTGTCCTGAAAAACCTTCCCAACAGTAAAGGAAATCTGCGAGGGAGGCAGGGCGGGGGCGCGAGGAAAAGAGGACCATGTGCGTTTTTCAATTCTTTTAATGTGTTGGGAGCTGGCTGGATGCTTCACTTTGCAGCCTCAGCTCGCATTGTGTCCCTGGTTTCCATGGCAGCCCAATCGTTTTGGCGCAGATCAAGGCTCCACTCCCAAAACCAAAGGTCGGGTTAGGCCATGCCAAAATGAAGAGATCCAATGGGGAAACTTACAACCTTTTTTTTTGGCGTACTTGGGCCCCCAAAAATTGGGCGGATCTCTTCAAGTATGCCAAAAAAATGCTTTGGGGAAAATTGAGCACTTTGTTAAGATAATTGAAGTCTCCCATTATCACTTCTCTAACATTGTAAATAAACCATAAAAAGGTTTCTCATAACACTATTAAATATTGCAGAGATACTTGTATAACTCACTCTTCTTTCAGCTGCCCCTTCTTCACATTCTCCTCAACACGTGTCTCTGTTTCTTCTAATATTTCTTGTAGATATGGGTTTAGAGGTGGTGGTCGCCAAAATGATCCATTCTTGAACATACGAAAATCCACCGTTCGCCACTTGGTTGGCGAATCCCCCTGTCAAGCAAGTAATATCCGTGCAGTTTAGCATGGTGGAATCTTAGTTTGTAAATATTTAATATTTTTCAAGTATTAAACTAATATACCTGTAGTATCGAATACAATTTCCATCTGTAATAAACGTGTGCTGGGCTTTGATTCTCAAAAAGGAATCTGAAAAAACAATTATTATTTCTTACAAACTTCCTGCATGCTAAAGTTGATTAAAAAATGTTCTTTATTATTAAATATGATTTTTATCAGGCAAATGATAAATAATAATTCACTGATATGGAATTAAAATAAAAACCTGAACATGGGGTTGCTAATTTCTCTGTTCATAATCATGGCTTCGAACATAGGTCCTTCACGCACCACAAATTCGATCATCCGATGAATAACACACAGCAAGTTTCTAAACAAAACAAAATCAAGATAATCCATTCACAAAGAGGACACCATTTTAACAAGCTAAAGAACGAATCTATATAGTAAATGATTTTCCAAAACACAGCAGGCAGGTACTTTTCATTAACAAGCTTAGTAATCTAAGCAGCATCTTAATTGATTTTGGTAACCAGTGGGAAGCAAAATGTCTAGATTCTGTTTAATACAAAAACCCAGTATTTTCATTTGCAAAGCCAAAATGTTTCTGGTCCACCCTCAGGTTTTGTTCTTGAAATCCAATCGTTCTAAACGATATTCTGGCCAAGTAACGTCCATAGTCATGCTAAAGATGTTACCAGTCATATCAGTGAAGCTAAATATTTTTATCAAGTATGTTTCTGGTGAGTAAATATTAAATTTAAGTATTTTTAAACATGTATTCCAATTAACAGTGCCTTGGATGAAGGGTTTTAATATCAACAGGCATTCACATTTCCAGAACATACTGAACAGAAAAGTTGATGGAATGATGTTTCACATATGCTAGTTAAATTGAAGTAAACAATAGTTTGGCTTAAGAAAATGATACTTTTGTGTGCATTACTTTCCAGGCTTTGATGGCAAGTAAAAGATGCAACATATTAAAAAAACACACATACACAAAGAACAGCATACGGCAAGTTTTAAAACTGAAACAAGATTTTGAAACCAGAGTACTGAACAGTTTGCAGAATCGATAAATGACGTTTGTAGAATGGAAGTGTAAAAAAATGTATATATGTGATCACATCGTTCAAGTTGATTTGATGTTACTGTTCAATTATGGAGAAGGGGGTCTTTGTCTATGGTCAATCTAGCATTAAACAAACATTATTCAACTGCAATTACTCTGGTATTTTGTTAGTGGAGTTTTACATTAACTATGGTTGTCTTGTAGTGTTTTGAAACAATTTTCAGAAGTTTTTATTTGCAGGTTTAATGGCTGCTTAAATATCAGTAACCGCTTACCATAAATTGGCATTCCAACAATCCAATTGGTCAGCACTAATCCATCCGATCACCAACTGGCTTGTTGCAAGGTCAGGTGTTGAAGCAATTTTAGATAGACGGTTACTGATCGTACCACTGTAACCTTTAGAGAAATCAATGACACCAATGTATGGTCCTGGAGACGGAAGCAATGCATATTCTGAAAGCTTGAGTACAGTCCTGGAACACCATTGGGAGAGAAAACCCATACAAGTTTAGGTTGTTGGTGCTTCACTAAAAATATTTTAGTTTATATCTTAATTTGATCATTTATTATAGCTAACTACCATTAATAGCAAATATAATGCTATTCCACCACTAGCATGCTATATATATCTATATTTTTAATTCACAGAAATTAGAGCACAGAAGGAGGCCACTCAACCCATCATGCCTAGGCCAGTTCTACAGCTGGAGCTATCTACTCTATCACAATTTCCTTGCCTTTCCACATATCCTTTTAGACACTTCCTATTCAAATACTTCCCTTTTAAATGTAACGGCGTCTGCCTCAGTAGCTACTTGTGCCGAAACACGCCATGTTTCAAAAACTCCTGTGAAAAATTTGTTCTATCCCCCACCCAACATTCTATGACTACTCTCCTGTTACAGGAAAAATTGTCCCTTGTCCCCTCATTGTAGGATAAAACGCTGTAATTTAAAAAATAATTACAGCTGCTATTCAGGTTAAATGCTTAATTGAAGCAACCAGCTAGTCAAAGATGCAACATATTGTACTCCGTGCATTCCAGAGTCAATTTTCGAATATGTATCAAACACTGAACGCTGGTTTATTTAAAAAGCAGGCAGCTAGTGGGCATAATCTCATGTAAAGTACTCTTTGAACCACTGAGCAAGCATAACATGCAGTTTATGCTCCCAATTACAGATTTGTCTGGACTGTGGCCACCAATTTCAGGAAAGGAGATACCATCCCTGAACCAAGAGCTACTTCAGTTCAGAGGCAGAATTTAAAGACCACTAGAATTTTTTTTTAATAAAGTGGGCTTTTCAGAGCTAATGTAATTATTTTATGTACGGACTGAACTTCTATATACTATAGAGCACCAAATTTCATCAAGAAGCATACAGCATCAGCTCTGAATAGCCTACATATCTAAAAATACCAAACTCCATGCCTCCAGGTTAGCAAGCATTGGTGATATCAGAAGATTGTATCCCATCTTGCAGATGGCAGACACAGTCCAGCACTGGAGGAATCAGTAAAATGGAAGCTCCTGTTTACTTACACAAATGTAATTGCTAACATTTAGGGTGTACAAAATCCTGCACGGCTGGGGCGATGTAAGAAAAGAAAGTTGCTCACCACTACCACCCGCCCGCTTCCCCCCCCACCCCGCCCCGCCCATGCTGACAGTGGCATTTATTAGCTCTCATCTTTCTACTAGTGGGATGGGGATTTGGGGGACCAATTTTCTCTCCAGTTGCCTCCAGCACGGATCCACGATCACACAATCACACAGCTAGGTCTATAATTCAGCAGGATCCCAGAGGGATAAGAGAAAGGATTATTGCAGATTCGCCTTTCCTTCCCAAGATGGAATGCTTTATGGAGGCATCAGTCTACCTGGTGGCTCTCAGAGCTCAACAAGGGAAAAAGTCAAAACAGTGGAAGACCAAGGACTCATTGTTGCAAACTGCTGAGTACAGCAGCCATCACTTGAGGTACCAGGCTACTATACTGTAAAAGGTATACAGTAAATATACTTTCAAAAAAATTGGAAGGATTTAAGGCTGCCATACCAAACTGAATACTCCTCCCAAAAAACAATTCCATATCACCTTATTAGTGCAATTTATATGAAGAAATATGATATTTACTGCATACTCAATGAAAAGTACTTCCCCCTCCCCCCCCCCCTTTTAATTATTCCACAGCTAAATATATATTTTTTAAATAAAAGTGCCTGGTAGGACTACAATTCCTGGTAATGCCTGACCTGAAGCCTCTCATTTTGATAAAGAATGTTTTGTGAATCTACTCAGTTGGTGCGTGCTGTAGGCTTGATTAAGGAGAGTTAGCATATCTCTGTATCCAGGACCCAGAGCGAGGCCAGTCAAGACATTTTGTAGTTCACCACCAGCCAAGTATATAACAGAACTCAGGCTGTACTGAATTAAAAAAAATAATGAAACCTGCAAAAGGACCAGCCCCAGCTGAATCGATTGACTACACTTGCTGACTTGAACCTATAATTGCAGTTAGCTGAGTGGCTTCTGACAACATTGCCATCCAAAGCTGGAAAGGCCACATGAGAAAGTAGAGAGGGAGTTAAACTTCTATCTCTTATTTAAAAAAAAAGAAAAACCAGTGGATCCAAGGAAGTATTTTTGCTATCAATATTCTTAATTTAAAACAATGGCCATATCCCAACAAGAATCTGCCCTTTGGGCCCACTCCTTCATGCAATAAGATCATGGCTGATCTTCTACCTCAACTCCACCTGCCTGCACTATCGCCATATCCCTCGATTCCCTTAGTATCCAAAACTCTATCGATCTTGGTTCTTTAATATACTCAACTACTGAGTATCCACAGCTTTCTGGGGCAGAGAATTCCAAAGATTCACAATTCTTCGTGAAGAAATTTCTCCTCATCGCAGTCCAAAATAGCCAACCCTTATCCTGAGACTATGACCCCTAGTTCTAGACTACCCAGCCAAGGGGAAACATCCTCCCAGCATCTAACACGAAAGCAAAATACTGCAGATGCTGGACATATGAAATAAAATTAAAAATAAAAGAACCTTCTTACAATTTAGTATACTGTATTCGCTGCTCACGATGTGGTCTCCTCCATCATGGGGAAACCAAACGCAGATTGGGTGACCACTTTGCAGAACACCTCTCTTCAGTCCGCCAGTGTGACCTCGAGCTTCCGGTCATCTGTCACTAATCCTCGGCCTCTTGCAATGTTCCAATGAAGCTCAACACAAGCTCAAGGAACAGCACCTCATCTTTCAATTAGGCACTTAACAGCCTTCTAGACTCAAAATAGAATTCAACAATTTCAGACCATAACATCTGCCCCCATCTTTTCATATGCTAACTGTTGATTCTGCCATTCCAATTTGCACCTCTCCTTGACTCATCTTTTCTTTCTTTACTTGTCTCATTACCATCTCCTTTTACTTTGTACTTTCATACCTTCTGTCATTTAATCACTCTGCCTTCACAGACCCACCCTATCAGACCTTTCCTTCCCCCACCCCCGCACTTGCTTGAAATCTGTTACATCTCTAATTTTTTCCAGTGACAAAAGGTCATCGAACTGAAACGTTAACCATTTCTCTCTCCACACATGCTGCCCAACCTGCTGAGTATTTCCAGCATTTTCTGTTTTCATTCCGTTCAGCATCAATCCTGTCAAGTCCCGTGTTCTAGACTCCCCAGCCAGAGGAAACATTTTCTCGGCATTAACCCTGTCAAGCCCTGTAAGAATTTTATATGTTTCAATGAGATCACCTCTCATTCTTCTAAACTCTGGGAAATATAGGCTAAGTCTACTCAATTTCTTCTCACAGGACAATCCTCCCATCCTAGGAATCAGTCTGGTGCACCTTTGTTGCATTCGCTCTAAAGCAAGTATATCCTTCCAAAACTGTACACTGTACTGCAGGCGTTGTCTCACCAGGGCCCTACATAATTACAGTAAGCTGTTTTTACTCTTACTCCAATCCTTTTGTAATAAAGGTTATATTACCATGTGCTTTCCTAATTGCTTGCTGTATCTGCATGTTAACTTTGTGATTCATGTACAAGGACCCCCAGGTCCCTCTGAATGCAAACATTTCACAGTCACCCTCCATTCAAAAAATATTCTGCTTTTCGATTTGGATAACTTCACATTTCTCCACATTATATTCCATCTGCCACGTTCTTGCCCATTCACTTAGCCCGTCGCTATCCCTTTCTGGCCTCTTTATATATTGCAGCAATGTTATTTTTAAAATGTCAAAAAACAACTTACTTTTTTGTTTACTTAATTGCCTGCATAACTATTAGGCTGGGCAGCAAAACAGTCATGCAGGTTCAGTAATTGTGAATCTGGTCAGGAACACTGGAAATTAAAAGTATCACCAAAAGTTTGTAACACAAAATGAGTCCAGCATTACAAAAATTGGCTCATTCCTATCAATTCAAAAAGTCAACTGCACAGGCCAATACACGAAATGTGAAGAACCTTCTTTTTGGGTGACATGTAAAATAAAACAATTATCTATGCAAGTTGGGGGTTCCTGGAGACATCAGTTTACAATGGAAGTGGTTGCACTATCCTCACCTCAGACACCACCACATTCGTTGCACCCCTTTCACATACATCTATATCCATCACACAGGAGTCCTAAACTAATTATTTCCAAATAAACTATTTTTCAGCCACTTCCTAGTATTTTTAGCCCCTTCTCTTTTAGCCCCTCTTCCATGCCACAGACATTCCCTAGCTGAGATGTTTAGAGAATCAAGTCGGAGGTCTCATCAATAGCGGCCATCACTTTCGAACACCAACGGCTTGACGGGATTATCCCGCCAATTTTCCATCCTGCACACAAGGTCCCTAGACTCCACTTACTGCTGCTTTCCTCCACTCCACCATTGGCAAGATTCAGAATTTAACATGTGGGGTAAGAAGGTGCGATTCCACATTCTACCACTGTGGGGCTCCTAAGCATTCTAAGACACAATGTTCAGTCATTACCCCTCCCAAACTGACAGTAACGTCAGGATTTACCACATGTGCATCTACGCAAAAATCCTGAAGTTGCAGTCAGTCACTCACTGATTTCCCCCCCCCCCCCCCCCCACCATAGTTGGCAATCTGTGAAATCAGTGGCACTGATTAAAACTTGAGCTTTACCGCACTAATATCGCTGTTAAATAGCCCATTAAATGTTAACCCCAGTTACACCTATTCCAACAAGGCTTAACAACATATTGACTGCTAAACAACTGTCTTCCCCTGAAAAATTAATTTTTATATTTGTGGAATGTCAAATTTCTTCATCATGATAAAAACTAAACTTTTTAAAAAAAATTTCTTTTTAAACTTTGGTCATGTTAACTTCTATCCTATCTCCATGTGAAAACCATGACCTTTTATTTCGCTATCAATTTTTTTTAAAAAGTGAGGATAAAAGCTGCTTTTTATTTCCTGGTTTGCTGTCCGAGAATTCTTCAATGTGATTGGCTGCTTAGACAGCTTGTTGGCGTCACTGCAGCTCTTCACTGGGAATCCCCATTACACAGTGCAACAATCAACTGCACATCAAGAAAGGTAAACTTCTTGCTGGAGATCACGTTATTTGTAAATGTCAAAACACAAATTATTTTTTTGTTTACTTAGTTACACGCATAACTAATAGGCTGGGCAGCAAAACAGCCATGCAGATAGTTGAAAATAATGGGGATTAGTTGTGTGGTGGGGGTGGGAGGGAGAAATAAATTAAAAAGGTTAAGTACTTTATATTAAAAGTACTTACCTCACAGGCACCTTCTCCTTTAGTTATTAGGAATCGTTCAGATACAAAAGTACTGAGTTTTGATGGGAACTATGCTCGTAAACAAAAAAGCCTTTTTTCTTTGCAAACTAAAATGGCTTACCTTCCTTGGAAATGACCAATTTGAGAATGCATATAAAATGAATTACTTGAGACATGGCGGTAATTTTTAAATTTGGGTTACTCCACATTATACAGTTACAAATTGCATTTGATCTGGACACCTAAACTTAAACCTACTGCTTACACCAGCTGGGTTGCATAATTTTAAACAGAAATATCCTTATTCAAATACTTCTCGCAGAAACCAACTCTGCAGAGAAAGCTTGCAGTACGTTAATAAATACCCCATGGTTAATAAACCTACCTCAAGAACACCAATGCAAGTTTAGGTCCGTGGCACTAAAACCATACCTGTGCAATCCACACCAATCAGCTTCAAGTTTAAAATTTTTGTTAAATATCAGAAAGTACTCAAGTACTAATATCATGAACTACACCCCGACTCATCAAGGTCTAACAGATAGCTTGATCTACATTTAATTTTAGCTGCCAAAAGACCTTCAATTTCTGAAACAATGTGTTTATTTACCTATAGGATCTGAAATACTCAATAACACAACTCATTCACCTGGCATCACATTCCGCATATCCACCCCTTTAGAAAATATTCTAAAAATATGCAAAAACATTAAAATCTAAAAGCTCATGTTTCCCTAAAGTATCTGATAGAAGAAACATTAAGTACTGTTTTGACTGGATTTGTTTTTGTTTGGGGGGGGGGGGGGGGGGGAGTGGGAAAGAGGTGAATGAGGGGAGGGGAGCAGTTGCTATAATTTGAGAAGTGCAACTATTTTGTTCAAACTCACTCCAACCACACCATGCCCAAGTTGACTTAATGAAACATGAAAGCATCCTTCTACAAACTACCATGTTGCTCTGAAAAGTGTGGTCATAAATATAGAAGCATTTATAAAACCATTTTTATTCATTGATTTTTTTTAAATTAATGGCAGATCAGTATCCAATTTTTGTTGGCCATGAACACATCGAATCTACACTGTATATGATTTTAATTCTTGGAAGACAATAGCAGCATTTTTAAAACAAAGCAGAAATTGTGTGGTTAGTATTGTAATCATGTGAGAAACGTCCAGCATCCTCAGTACATTTCTCAAGTTAGTAATTTTTAGGATAAGACACCATTAGGGAGCAAGTGCATGTGTGGAGAGCTTAGAATCCTCCTGCATTCGGAAAAAGGCCAAAAATCGGTTGAAAACTAAAATTTTATTGAGACAGATGGCAGCAGGACCATAAATTGCGGTAAATATTAGGGCCAATAACGATTGAAGGATTTCCCGATGTAACCAGGGCCTTTCATCTAAACAGAAAGTTGTTAAAAGGAACATTGTTCAGATTTTCCTGTCCTGAAACTTAAAGCCCAACCGTGGTAGCCAACAAATAAAGGATTTAAAAAAACAATTCAACTAGAGTCAATGAAGCTGATCGTACCAATGACTCTTCAAAATCTGAATACTTTCCCAATCCATTCCATGGTGCTTTGTTCAGGTCCCTCGCTGCAACAGGCAGTTCAGCTTGTGCTGCTCACCACGGCCAAGGTCAAACGTCATGAAGAGTTTATTTAAAAGGTCCGTGCCCATCACATGGTCAAATTCTGGTGATGGTCTTCACTAAGAATTTTGATGAATGTGCATTGCAAGGCAAAGTTCTGGTTCAGTTGAGCAAGGGAACCCTATTATAGATTCCTCAGCACTGCCTTTCCACACACCCCTCTCCCCCAAACAGGCAAAGCCATACAGACAAGCCAAACACATACTGCTTATCCTAAAGACCGAAGACAATGGGTTTACAGCACAAAACCATTGTGCATTCAAAATACACTGCCGAGCCTTCCACTTGCCTACTTCAAGACAGTTACGTACCTAGTTAACGAAAGCCATTTCAGATAGACCTAATTTCTGAGATAGCCAAATAATGCCATAAACAGTCTAACCTACTTTTGATCAAATGATATAATAGATCAATCTCTGTTAAACTGAAATTAGAGATACTTTCAAATGGTCTATGGCCACGATACAATTAACACAATTTTACTGAAGGTGCTTGAAAAGCAATGTTTTTAGTTTAAAAGCTCAATTTAAAAAAAAGTCCTGACCAATATCACAACCAATTGCACACTTAATAGTTGATGGTTGATAAATAGGAGCACATACAGCAATCAACTAACAAATTCTGCTTTATTTCCCATCAAGACAGCAATCCAATGAACTTGATGTTGCAGCCAATCACTATACAACTATTTTTTTTTAATGCTTCCACCCCATCGGGGAATTGAATCTCGGTCCCTCGCGTGACAAGCGGGGATGCTCACCACAATACTAACGAGGAGCCATACAGTCAGAGTGCACCAGTGACATAAGTTTTGATTTTGACTCGAGTTACTCTGGTTAAATACATGCAAACCCAGCCAGCTAGTGTTGACAAATACACCATCAATTGGATTGTCCCAAATGCATGTTTTAAAAAAATGCAGTCATTTCACAAAAGTTACATTTTGTAATTCCCAATAAACTTCCAAGTGATATTTACTAACAGTTGCAATTACCTTGAAGAAAATAGATAAAACAAAGCTTTTAGGTTTAAATATTCAAAACTTCAGACTAAAACAGGGCTTTTGCATCTAAATGCTCGATAAATTTAATTCAGATACAACTGCTGCCATTGACATCAATGATAGACGGTACACAGTAAACCCAAATCCATACAGCTCTATGTAAACACAACACACTCAATATTTATAACATGTCCTAAATGGACAGTAACTCACTCAATTTCACGCCTTCACTATCGCATCAGACAAGCAAGATTTCAAAAGGGACAAACCAGTGTTATCTGAACAATTTAAATTGCAGCCAATTTGGCATAAGCATGGAAAACTGTGACCAACAAAAATGCAGCTGAATTTTGTACCCACATCCCGTGGCTTAGGCTAAGTATTGAACATACCAATTTAACACTGTCCTACTGTAAACTGGCAGAGTGAGGCATTCTGTAAATTCTCGTGTTGTAAGCAACTATCCCAAACATTCTAAGGGAACCATTGCTCAGCTATCCAGAAACTTAACCCAAAGCACATGATTGACAAATTATGTGAAGTCATTTTATACAAGGGACACTTTCCACTATCAGCAGCAATGAAAAATGAATGAAGAAACGTGTACCTTTCTGTTGGGATAACCACTTTGACTATGGCGTGCGACAGAGTCTGTATATGAAGTCACATCAGATAATAAAGATAGGATATATGAGTATTGGCAACTTAAGCAGCAAGTACACAAAAATATAAATACAATATGCATTTTAAAAACCTTCAAGAAGCCAACATTTATACTGTTCTAAATCACTTATCAAATTAAAAAAGGTATAAGCATGTATTAAAGACAACTGAAATGTGCTAATATAGAAAAGCAGGGATAGAAATAATTGTAGATATTTGTCTCGACCATGACAATGGAATTAGAGCTAGGACAAACCTCATACTAGAAACGCTTAATGTAGGAACCTTTCCTGGTGCTCATCAGGGTAGTTTATATTTTGCACACCATATCCGAAGAATATTAAACGGCGAGATGGTTATTTTAATGGGCAGGATGCATATCACATGCACCTAGTTTAATACTGTACCATGTTGATATGTGAATGTAGAATGCTCGACTTGGAAGTGGTGAGATACCCTTAATTCAATCAAGAAATATGCAATCCACTCACCCTGGAGGCTTATAGGTTACACCTTCTTGAGAATAGTCACGTTTTACATATCCCATCTCTCCCCACCCCTCGGTACAATCTAACTTTGCAATTTACAAAAAATGAATTAATTTGAAATGAAAAACTCATGTAGGCCAACACTAAGAAATATATCTAAAACCTCGTGCCCAATTAATGATCTTATACTTTGTCCCAGACCTAATGCACAAAGCAAGTCTAAAGGCAAATATATCTAAATACCTATTCAAAATACTGAAGAAATGTACAAAGCCAACAAGGCAAAACTTTTGGAAACTACTATACAACTTTCTCTGCTGCTGTTTGATATTACTTAGATATTGAATTTGTTGGAACTTTAAAATGATCAATTCTACATTAAGATATATCTTCCTATCAACTGCCTGGAATAGGATATAACCTGCTCATTAATATTAACTTTGTGGATAAACGGAGCAAATGAGTTGAGAAAAATGGTAAAAGAAAGTCCGACTACACAAATTGTGGCAACTAACCACGCACACCACCCCCCCCCCCCCCCAATCTAGTTTGGTGCTGGTAGCCTCCCTTCTGCTATGATGAAGAGCTCAGATTGGAGTTTTGCTTACTGTCCAGCAATCTCTGCAAAACCCTCTCCACAAAAAGATAGGCAAGCATTATTTCAGAAGTTAATCCATCACTGCAGTGAAGAGGTTTCTACCAATAACTACAGAACAGGTAAATTGTGTCAGATGTCTGCACTCCAGGCCAAGCAATAGGAATACCACACTGTAGTAGCATGTCCCATTTGAAAAACAGATTTTAGGGAAAGCAGCCTAAAATCAGCTTGTATCACAAAGTGCATGTCAAGCTTACAAAGTAGCATCGATGTGCTGTGGGAGTCATCAACAGTTTTTCAATGAAAAAGGCTTGCTGATGGAATTTAGCAGCTATTTAGAGGCAGAAGTGAAGAGTAGTAAGATGAGGGTGGGGAGAACAGGAAAATGAAGGAAATAAGTCTTGGATTTTTAAAAAAACTACAAAACTAAATGCAAGCTTTCTGCCTCATGGGAGGATTAAGTGAGGTCTAAAATAATTGGCCCTCCCTCATTGGAGGCTATATTCCCATCTTGAGAAACACTACTTCACAGAGCTACATGCTGCTGGGAATATAGAGACCTCAAAGTCAGCCCATCACAATTAAAGTGTGTGTGTTATGTTTGCACTCAGTTGCCTTTTGTTGGGTAGAGAGGAACTCCCTCAGAGGTATGGGCAGAATCGAAAATAGGGCAAATTGTGCAAGGTCTGTAGAAGGAAGAGGTTGAATGGTCTTTTTTCAATCCCCACTTTAAATTCTTATATACTCTTATTTTGCAGTTTTTAAACAAATATTTATAGTACAGATAAGTGCATGCTCTTTCTTCCTTCTATGCCTTTCAATGGACATGGGGGAAATTTAAATAAAAATTAAGTCTTGAAGTAAAGACTTGTATCAGAACTATACTTAAGTGAGTCTACTACAGGTTTTTGCTGTTACGACCTAACTGCAATAACTACTCTCCCATTTTAAATGTTTTGCAGCAATTGATACTATTAAGCGCATCCGGTATAAACATCACAAACAAAAGAGTTGATTTCTATCCCTGAAGAAACATACACTAACCAATACAGAAGACATATCTAACAAAACCCTATCACAGTTCTCCATTAAAATTTATTTTACTTTTATTTTAAAAAATCTACACTAGAACCACAATACACAAATGCAGAGTTTAAATGCAGTGACTTCTATTCCGACAGACTTCTCACCTAGACTTTTTAAATTACCTTTTCAAAGTCGTCTTGATTTTTCGGCTGCATCACTGGAGTTGTGGGGTTCTTTAGCCTTTCCCGTGGTTGGGCGTTAAAAGGTAACCCAGATGGGGGTGGTGGTAGAGTCAACTCCATCATAGCAGGTGGAATATAAATTGGGTGAGGTGGAATGGGCACAGCCTTACCCCAGCCCAGCTTCATTTCAAATTCCATAATTATCTTCCCTAAAAAAAAATCAAAACTGTGTGAATTGAAATACAAATGCAGTATTGTTGTTTCCTACTAAAACTGGATGGAATACATTTTTTTGGTTTTGTTTTGAAGGTTCTCGAACCTCTTTTTGATTGTAAACATCACACTACAATATCGCATACGTCAGAATAAGCATAAAGCACACAGCAGGAGTAAGTACAAAGAGGGGCAGACAAAGACACATCGCAGCAAGAATGGATGAAGACAAAGCTTTAACACAAGAGAAGAGAGAGGCCGACAGATGTATAATCCATTCAGTTAATGCAGAACACAGGTACCCTGTATAGACTGAAAACCATTTCCCATCACTTCACCTTGATAAGCGCACAAAAAATGTTATGTTTTCAAAAATAATTATACTTTCTACTCAATTTTGCCTTGACATGACAGTAAATTCACATAACTTCTCACCATTTAGATTTTTCAAAGCTCTTTCAGCATCTCTCCTGTTCATGTAAGCCACAAATCCACAATTTCTCTCTCGAGCTCTTTCCTCTTCTGTTCTGGGCCACATAATCTTTACACTCGCCAAGGGCCCAAAGCGTCCAAACTCCTGACACAGCATTTCTTCATTCATCTATACATCAGAATGAAACATTTTGTGGAAGCCAACTAAATTTAGGCGATTAGATAAAATAATTTGCTACAAAGCAGCAAAATAACAGTTTCACTTTTCACTAGTATAAATCCTTCGCAACAATCATTTCAAATTCATGTGAGAATACAAATTGATGTGCCAGAATAGATTTATTCGGTGGTTTCAAATATATACAGAATTTGTCCACTTCAAAGGCAGCAGAAACAAAAGCTTATTTTTAATCATTTGGTGCTGCTGTAATTTGTTTTGCCATTAACTTTTTTTTAATGTAGTGTTTCTTGTACATGGACACAAGTATGGTATTCTGGCAAAATTCTGTAAATTCTTCCTGTATGAACCACTCAAGTTTTCGAACTTCTTCACCAGAATTGTATTTCAAAAAAATAAACAAGATCGATTAGGCACAGTCCAATATTAAATTTTCTTTACATTTAGTCATTTACAGCAGCTATGCATGCTAGCCATGGCAATTGTGCTCCTCGAGAACCATTCAGCAGAGGGGAGGCATTTCCCTACAGAGAACGATGAAATATTACATAGGATATACGGCACAGAAACAGGCCATTCGGCCCAACCAGTCCATGCCGGCAATTATTGAAGAAAGGTACCCTCAAGTAGCTGACTCCAGAGCACCTGTGACCTCATGTGGCATGGCAAAACCCAGCAAATAACAACAAACGTGCTTCTTTATAAATGGAGAAGGCACGAGAGTTTTGCTCTCTTAAATAAAAGAAGAAAAAAAAGAGTGACAATCACCAAATAAGACAGAGGTGCTTGGCTTGGAGGAAAGCAATAAAAAATAATAATGACCCAAGCAGTCCTCATGGTTAAAAAAGGCTTCATACTCAGTATTAGCACTTCATCTCCAGTTTCTCATGACCCCTGGGCACACTGGCGTGTCACATTATTAGAAACATTAGACCATGACTGGATGTCTCATTTTGGGACACTGCACTCCAAACCCATCCAATGAAGAGCGCCAGCATTAGGAGTGATATTCTGGGCCGGGCCTCACCTTAAGCTGCCCTTACTCCTTTAGCGGTGGAATCACCACGGCCCCAATCCCATGTAGGAGCTTCTCCATCATAGCGTACACTCAAATTGTAAACAGGGCCGCTTCTTTGCAGACATGCCCTATCCTGTACACATCACCAGAATATCCTCCTCTTCCTTCACCATTCATTTTGTTTTATTAAACTGCTTTTCTTTCTTTTTCGTTTCTGAACACTTTCTCTTGTTTACCCCCTTCTCCAAGTCCCTTCCTTCTGCTCTCCTGATCCGCCCTCTTTCAGCTCCTCTCCTTTTGTATTTTATATTCACTTCATGCCTGCTTTTCTTTCTTTTTCTCCCTTTCACAACCTTGGAGTGCAGAGAAACCTTCCATTGGCTTTTCCATCTTTCACTTCCGCCGCCCACTCCTACGACCACTACTGGTTTTTCGGGTGACTCTTTGGATTCACAGCTTGAATCCTGCTTAAAGTTTTTTTTTTATTATTAAGTGCATCAACACAAAAAAAGACTCTGTACAGGACTCAAACATGTAAAGGATGGCCCCCCCAAAAAATCCAGTGGAGCTCAAAGCAGATGTGGGAGTGGGTGGGTGGGCATGGAGAAGGAATGGGGAGGGGGCGGTGGGAAGGGAACCTGAGAATTGGTAAACCAGCAGCTATAGAGCAGGCAAGCCTACTACGGGTGTTACACCCGATTGTCTAGACAGTTGTATATTTACCACAGACCACTCAAATCCCAGAGAGCCAGACTTAATCAATGGACGGATTCTATCAATATATATTTGACAAGACTGTGTACATTTTTCCCCTATGCTCACGCAAATAAAATAAATTTAGAATTCCCCTTTAAACTCGGAATATGTTTTCATTGGATGATCACTGCTGCATTTTGGCCACTTCGAATTAAAAAAGACATTTTACCTTGGGATTTATGTTACCGATATATAAATTAGTAGTAGTTGGATCGCCTGCATCGTGTGAACCGGGAGTAAATTCCTCAAGTGCTGAAAGACAAAACAGATTCTCAGTAAGATTTTTAAAACCATACAAGCAAAAAAAGTTTAACATTCCTAAAATATGAAGTAGCAATAATTACCATTTGTTTGTCTGTTTCTCCTGGAAGATTCCGCTGAAAAGAGACATAATATTTTTTTTCAATGTGTTGTGCTTTCAAATACGGAGACTCGAGGTAGAAATGTACTGCGACCAAAAAACCAGCAGTACTGACCACAGAAATTGCAAAAACCATTTAGTGCAGTCAACTGCAAATGCAAATCAGGTCCAAACACACAATTCCAACAGACCATACCAGTTCCTATTCGCTCCCATGAACCAAACACTCACTAGATAAAACTCCTTACTATAAAAGGTTAAATTTTTTCTTGTGCTTACCACACTTAGGGCCCAAGTTTCGAGCCGCGCCTAGAATGGCGCAGTCCAGACCTGGACGCCCGTTTTTCGCGCCACAAAGTGCGCCTAAATAAACCCTCCGTATTCGCCACCTCCCTGCAGGTCCTCTGGCCCTCGGCGCAACGCAGCAGGAGCTGTAGGGGGCGGAACCAGGTCCCTGCGCTGAAAACAGTGCCGGGACCTCTGCACATGCGCGCTACAGTGGGCACGCAAATGCAGTAGCTCCAGGCGCCCGAAACTGTGTGGGAGGGGCCCGAAGCACGCAGCCCTTAGCCCTGGCCAATGGCCTCACCGGGGCTGCGTGAATAAGGCTCCTCCCACACCCAGCTCCTGCTTCCTCCCAACCCAACACCCGCTCCCGCCCCGGACACCCGCTCTCCCCACCCACCCCCCGGACCCGACACCCGCACCAGACCCCCCCGCCGCCTCCGGACTGGATCCGACCTGACCTCCCTCCCCCCCGACCTGACCTCCTCTCCCTCCCCCCCCACCCCCCCACCCCCGACCCGAACCGAACTCCCTCCCACCACCCCCCCCCCGACCCAACGCCACCTACCTGTAAATCTGGTGCTGGAGACGGGCCCTGCCCGAAGTCTCGGGCCCGGCCCATTCAGCCTCCCTCCCCCTTCTCCTTTCCCCCCCCCAAATCTCCTTTTCTCTCCCCCCCCAATCTCCTTCCTTTCCCCAATCTCTTCCCCTTCTCCCCCATCCCTTCCCCCCCCCTTTTCCCCCATCCCCCCCACATCTCCCCCCCCTCCCCCCATCCCTCCGCTCCCCCATCCCCCCCATCTCCCCCATCCCTCCCCTCCCTCTGCTCCCCCATCCCTCCCCTCCCTCTGCTCCCCCTCTCTCTCCCTCTACCCCCTCCTTCCCCTCGCTGTCAGAAACACAGACACTGACAGACAGAGAATGAGAGACACACAGACAGACAGAGATAGAGACACTGACAGAGACACACAGAGGGGGGCATCCCAGCACACTGTTGGAGGGCTCCCGGTGCTGCAGTCGGTAAGTAGAAAATGTTTTATTTATTGATTTTTTTTGATTGATTTATTGGTTGATTTATTGATGTATTTATCATTTATTATTGATGGCTCTTTTTGTAAAACTGAAGTGTTTAATGTTTGTAAACTTCCCTTTAAACACCCCCCCCCACCATTCCCTATGCCTAATTTGTACCCTACGCCTGATTTTTTAAAGTGTAGACAAGGTTTTTTCAAGTGTACAAAAATCTTCACTTACTCCATTCTAAGTTAGTTTGGAGTATGTTTTCACTGTGGAAACTTTGAAATCAGGCGTCAGTGGCCGGACACGCCCCCTTTTGAAAAAAAAATTCTGTTCCAAAGTGAAACTGTTCTACCTGACTAGAACTGCAGAAAACTAAATTTGGAGAATTCCGATTTCTAAGATACTCCGTTCTACACCAGTTGCTCCTAAAAATCAGGAGCAAATCATGTGGAAACTTGGGGCCTTAAAGTCAGTCCACTGCCAAATGTATTAGACAACCGTCATTTGTAGCACTGATCTTATGTACACAATGTGATAAAAACAGGGAGTTTAGCACAACCTTTTCTAACCAATGGGTAAGTGAAGGCCACTGAAGTGATCAGTGAGAGAAGAGAACGAGGAAGAGCTGTATCTATTACATAAATATTAATTTGAATTGTATGGTGAGAAGACAGGTAAGTGGATGTATGCAAAAGGGCTCAAAAAGATCAATTGGTCCAGTGGCATTTTCCTATTCCTAACTGTCAGCTGTTTGATGGGGGAGGGAAAAGAACTCTGAATTAATCCAACACTATAAGTCGGTGGGTTTTGAAGGGACTGGGGGGGGGGGGGTACAGTTACAGATTCAAGCCTTCGTTGGCATAATCAGATATTACTTAAGAACTACCAGAGACCCGCAAAACATTTACAGTCAAATTAGTATCTATCGCAACTGTACTGGTTTAGACCGTTATCTTCTTTGTCTATAGAATCAACGCTGATGTCCTCCCTCCCTCTTTTTCGCCCCCCCCCCCACCCCCACACGCTCCTCAGGGTTCTGCAGCAACGCCCGGGGAGGCCCTGCCCCCCCATGCCAGCAGCCAGTAGCCCCACCACATCCACTCATGCAGCAGACCTAGCCATCGCTCCCCGCCCTGATTAGTTGCGAGGCCAGGCGGGCCCTGATCGCCCATTAGTCGGTGCAACTGTCACTCAGTCCGGACCAGGGCAGACAGATACTGACATTATAGAAGATGCATCTGCTTTTCTTGATCACCCTTTCTCCCTGATGATTTTTAGTATATTTAAATTAAAATTACAATTAGAAATGAAAAAGGATTTTTATCTACAATATAGATATGAAGAACTGTGTGATGGGCAGAGACTCTTGTTCGCGAGCCCATCAGCCAGAATTGCAACAGGGCAGGCTATGCAAATAACAGGATACAAAGGTCATGAAAAAGGACAGAGACAAGTTCTTAAACATTGGGCCACAACAAAGCTGCTCGAGCAAAAAATTATTCAGTCTGCTCTCCTGCACCTCCTAGTGTCTGTTTACAGGATGGCATTCTATGTGCCCAAAAAGTAACTTAACTGCATTTAATATTTGAGAAGAGCATACGTTTTAAAGTGAAATAAAGGGGAAAAAAACTGGCAACCCAAAAAAACACGTTTTTTTAAAAAAGTTCATTCCAGGTAGTTGGCATTGCTGGCAATTTATTACCCATCATTAATTGCCCTCGAGAAGGCGGTGGTGAGCCGCCTTCTTGAACCACTACAGTCCATGTGATGGGGTTATGGGGAGCGGGCAGGGAAGTGGAGCTTAGTTCATGATCAGATCAGCCATGATCTTATTGAATGGCGGAGCAGGCTCGAGGGGCTGCATGGCCTATTCCTGTTCCTATTTCTTGTGTTCTTATGACATATCCAGAGGGATGGTATTGGAGGAGCCTGCGACATTGGCTGAAAGGTATGATTCTGTGAGTATGACTATGTCAGGCTCTTGCTTGACGAGTCTGTGGGACAGTTCTCCAAATTTTGGCACAAGACCCCAGATGTTTGTAGGGTCGATTCGGCTGGGTGTGCCGTTGTCGGGTCCGAAGTCGGTGCCAAAGTCGGTACCGGGTGATCCATCCAGTTTTATTTTTATTATTGTTTCTTGTCATGGTTTGTCACAACAGAGTGGCTTGCTGGACCATTTTAGAGGGCCGTTAGAGTCAACTGCGTTTTGGGTCTATCGTCACATATAGACCAGAACGGGGAAGGACGGCACATTTCCTTCCCTAAAGGACATCAGTGAACCAGATGGGTTTTTACAACAATCTGGTCATTTCATGGTCACTAGCTGTTCCAGATTTATTTAATTAACTGAATGTAAATTCCACAGCTGCCGTTTTGGGATTTGAATTCATGGGTCCGGATAATTAGTCCAGATTTCTGGATTACTCATCCTGTAACTTAACCACTATGCTCCCGTTCCCATTCCAAAAAACTTTTGCCTTGCAAAAGGAGAAGCATCTACATATTCCAATTAGTAAATTAAATTCAGCAATGGGCTTGGAGAGGGCACAGAAAAGATCGACAAGAATGATTCCAGGGATGAGGGACTTCAGTCATGTGGATAGACTGGAGAAGCTGGGGTTGTTTTCCTTAGAGCAAAAAAGATTGAGGGGTGATTTGATCGAGGTGTTCAAAATCATAAAGGGCTGAGACAGAGTAGATAGAGAGAAACTGTTCCCATTGGTGGAAGGGTCAAGAACCAGAGGACACAGATTTAAGGTGATTGCCTCATGTCACCGTTGGATTTTTTTGCCAATGTTTTTTTGTGCAGCGAATGGTTAGGATCTTGAATGCCCTGCCTGAGAGGGCTGTGGAGGCAGAATCAATCGTGGCTTTCAAAAGGGAATTAGATAGGTACCTGAAGGATAAAAATTGGCAGGGCTGCGGGGAAACGGTGGGGGAGGGGGACTGGCTGAAGTGCTCTTGGAGAGCTGGGTACGGGCTCGATGGGCCGAATGGCCTCCTTGTGTGTTGTAACCGTTCTGTGATCCTATGACTCACATTTAACTGCTAAATAAAGACAAGCATGTACAATTTTCCAGAATGCATCAGTTTTTGTCACAAAAAATAAGTGCCTTTTTGAATCTGCACAATACTTTCTGGTTTCCTGCTGGGCAGAATGCACATATACACAATTGTTATTTGTAAAATTAAACAGAGGTTTGGAAGCAACCCTATGTCCAAAAAATGAACACCTTTGGTTAAAATCTGGTTGTTATGAGTCACTGAGGTGAAATCTTATTTTAAGAACATTCACTAGGACTCTTCCCAAGAAGCCTACTTTCAGATTAAAACAATTATAAAGTTAACTCAAATGCTGCGTGGCAAACTAATTTTAAAAGCGACACCATCAAATCAAATCACATTGACCGTGACCCATGGGCTAATTTGAGACACCCAAAATTGAATCAAACCCTTGTTAAGAATAAAGCGTACCAGACTGGATTATAGTCCTGGTACATCAGAAAGATTTTACTCACAAGAGCGACGAGTTTGTGGAGAATCTTCTGATGGCAGAGGTTCAAATCGACTAGGCCTGAAAGGAGTGTCTTTACCTCCTTTTGTTTTCTGCCGTTCATCACGTTCTTCTTGAATTCTGAAACCCGTAACAAACCCATTTAATACACTGCTAAGAGTTACATTTTTCAATACATACTACAGTAAACTCTCGTTTACCTGGATTGTTTGGGGATTCGGCAACTCCGGGTAAACAAATTTTCCAATAGGGCGAGTTTACATAAATCGCAAAAAAAAATTAAAAGAAAAAACAATCACGTTTGTTATATATGTGGACTTGTATTTACTCTGTACAGCCACTAGAGGGCTCATCCCCTGGCATCCAAAGGGATCCCATAATCCCTTGGGAGCACAGGTATTTAAGGAGGCTTAACAGATTGGAGAGGCACTCTGGAGACCTGCAATAAAAGACTATGGTCACACTTAACTTTGAGCTCACAGTGTTCAGTCTAACTCTTTCTCCATACACAACGTTTACTTTAGGATGGCATTACTTACCTCTCTGCAGTCGGTATAGGTTGGACCGCCCATATTTACAGACGGACACTACAGGGTGTACGGGTCGAGTGGGACTCAAAGCGGGCCGGTGTGGCAACCAGGGGCATTGCACACCGGCGCAGCTGTCCCAGGTGGTACTGCTCAGTGCCGCGGCAAAACCGGCCCCGGAGACCCCCAGCTAGAGGCTGACCGCCCACCCAGGAGACCTCACCGCCTTCATTGCCGTGCCTCCGGGACAGAAAATGGAACGTGAACAACCGGAAGGTCCGCCCCATGGAGTGCTGGGTGGCTAATCCTGATTCAGTAAGAAGGTAAGTACAATGTATAGTTTGCACAGCTTAAAGCAAGTAAGAATGTTCACTGTTGCCTTTATTTGTTATATAGCCAATGATCCTCATTTTTATTGGGGAAGTCCAGAACCAGGGGACATAGTCTAAGGATAAGGGGTAAGCCATTTAGGACTGAGATGAGGAGGAATTTCTTCACCCAGAGAGTGGTGAACCTGTGGAATTCTCTACCACAGAAAGTTGAGGCCAATTCACTAAATATATTCAAAAAGGAGTTCGATGAAGTCCTTACTACTAGGGGGATCAAGGGGTATGGCGAGAAAGCAGGAATGGGGTACTGAAGTTGCATGTTCAGCCATGAACTCATTGAATGGCGGTGCAGGCTAGAAGGGCCGAATGGCCTACTCATGCACCTATTTTCTATGTTTATTTAGTTGCCGAATCTCTCAATATTTTAAATTCCGTTACAGCGTGTTTTCCGTTACATTCGTATTCGGGTAAACAAGAGTTTACTGTATTTTATTTTTAAAAAGGGTTGATAAATGTTTACTTACTGTTTTAATTCCTCTTTGAATAGTTCCAAATTACTTTTTTTCTTCTCCTTTTCACCCTTTTTCAGGGGCTAAAAAAAAAATTTTCAACAATATTAATTGAAATTAAGAATTGAAAAAATTCATCTGCATTGTGAAATTTAAGTTGTGTAAATAGTTAAAGCTGCTATCAAGATCAAAAATACAAAGTGCTCTACGTCCAATGAATGACTTGAAGTGTAGTTACTATTATGTAGACAAAGATGGCAGCTAATTTGCCCACAGAAATATTTCAGACAGCAAATGAGAAAAGACCAGTTTTGGTAATGGTTTAAAGAAGCAATGCCCCATTTATAAACAAGGAAGCCATTCAGGAGAGCAGAGTTAGAAAACACTTCACGCAAAAGATGGTAGAAGTGAGGAACACTATCGCACAAAAAGCAGAAGATGTTAGCTCAATTATTAATTTTAAATCAGAGGTAGATAGATTTTTGCTAGACAAGGGCATGAAAGAATATGGAGCCAAGGCAAGTGGATGAAGTTAAGATACAGATCTGCAAAATGGCAGAAGAGGCTCCCGGGGCTGAAAGGCCTACTCCTGTTCCTAGATTGCTAGCCACAAATTGGGAGAACTCCACACACTTTCTTAAGATGGTGAATAGGATCTTTTACATCCACTCCCTATCCAAAAGACAACACCTGCAACAATGCAATACTGCACTGAGGATTCAGGCTACCTGGCCGCTCAAGTACTGAAGTGGGGTTTGAACCAACAACCTGACCTCAAAGCCAGAATGCTACGAACTGATCCAGACTGACACCTAACCTATAAACAGTGAAAGGAGGTATCCCTTCACCTTTAAACAAAACTTTTCCCTCCTTACTTTTGATCTGTTTCTACTCAGTAATTCTTTTCCCATCCCGAGTGTCAGGATAAATGGGTCATTTTCAGGTTGGTAAAGTGGGGTGCCACAGGTATCAGTGCTGGGGCCTCAACTATTTACAATCTATATTAATGACTTGGATGAAAGGACCAAGTGTAATGTAGCCAAATTTGCTGATGTTACAAAGATAGGTGGGAAAGCAAGTTGTGAGGAGGTCGCAAAGAATCTACAAAGGAATATAGATAGGCTAAGTGAGTGAGCAAAACTTTGGCAGATGGAGGATAATGTGGGAAAATGTGAGGTTATTAACTTTGCTAGGAAAAATAAAAAAGCAAATTATTTTAATGGGGAGAGGTTACAAAATGCTGAGGTACAGAGGGATCTGGGGACCCTTGTACATGAAACACAAAAACTTAGCATGCAGGTACAGCAAGTAATTAGGAAGGCAAATGGAATGTTGGCCTTTATTTCAAAGGGGATGGAGTATCAAAGTAGGGAAGTCCTGCTACAACTGTACAGGGTATTGGTGAGGCCACACCTGGAGTACTGCATACAGTTTTGGTCTCCGAGGGATATAATTGCATTGGAGCAATTCAGAGAAGGTTCACGAGGTTGATTCCTGAGATGAAGGGGTTGTCTTGTGAAGAAAGGTTGAGCTTCGACTCATTGGAGTTTAGAAGAATGAGAGGTGATCTTATTGAAACGTACAATATTCTGAGGGGGCTTGACAGGGTAGATGCAGAGAGGATGTTTCCCCTCGTGGGGGAAATCTAGAATTAGGGGCATAGTTTCAGAGTAAGCGGTCGCCCATTTAAAACAGAAATGAACAGGAATTTCTTCTCTCAGAGGGTCGTGAATCTTTGGAATTGTCTACCCGAGAGAGCTGTGGAGGCTGGGTCAATGAATATATTCAACAGATGTTTGAATGATAAGGGAGTCGAGGGTCATGGGGAGTGGGCAGAGAAGTGGAGTTGAGGCAAAGATCGGATCGGCCATGATCTTATTGAATGGCGGAGCAGGCTCGAGGGGCCAGGTGGCCTACTCCTGCTCCTATTCCTTATTTTCTATTTTCCCCTGAAAGCAACGAGTTATACTAGACTAATGTTCCACAGCGGTCAATATCTTGCGGAAGTGGAAATACTTAATCTCTGAGTTTATATAGCAATCAACAGCAGCCCAATCTCCACACAAGGGACTTCCAATAATGGGCATTAGTTAATGAGGAGCCGGGAGTCTAGTTCCCCAAATTAGACCAGTGAACACAAAACAGGGATCAAATCAATGGCATAGATAGAAAGAGGGATGAGGTCCTGCAGGCACAGTTTAGTGAGCTAGGTGAGAGATTAAAAAGCAAGACCTCAAAAAGGTAGTAATCTCCAGGTTACTGCTGGTGCCACGTGCTTGTGAATACAGAAATAGGAGGATAGAACAGATGAATGCATGGCTAGAGAGATGCTGCAGGCAGATTCCTGAGGCATTGGGACCGTTTCTGGGGGAGGTGGGAGCTGTACAAGCCAGACAGGTTGCACCTCAGCAGAGGCGAGACCAGTATCCTCACGGGAGGGTTTGCTAGTACTGTTGGAGAAGGTTTAAACTATCTTGAATTTGGAAGACAGAGGGAACAATGGCTGGAAAATAGACAACAAGGGAGTTTGGCACCACTAAATAGTATATCATTCAATGCAAAGAGTATAGGGAATAAGGCAGATGAGCTGAGAGCACAGATAAACACTTGGCAGTACGATATTAAAGCCTTTAATGAGACATGGCTGAAAGGAGGACAGGTATGGCAGCTCAACATTCCTGGTTACAGGGTTTTCAGACGGGAGAGAGGGGAGGGGGGGGCGGTAAAAAAGGGAGGGTGGGTCACAGTATTAAGTAAAGAAACAATTACAGCTGTGAGACGGAAAAGGACAAAGCTGGACCAGGAAAAAAAGTTCTCAATTGGGGCAAGGCCAATTTTGCTGAGCCAAGATGGGATTTAGCCAAAGTGGACTGGAAACAGCTATTTGATGATAAATCAGTGTCAGACCAGTGGGAGGCAATCAAGATGATCTTGAGGGTACAGAGTAAGGATGTTCCCTTAAAGAAAGGGTGGGGCTAACAAATCTAGATCCCCCTGGATGTAAGATAAAGAAAAAAAGCGAAGCTAATGACAGATTCCGATAACTCAATGCTGCAGAGACTCTAGGAGTATAAGAAATGCAGGGGTGCAATTAAAGTTATCAGGAAAGCAAGAGAGGGCATGAAAGAATGTTGGCAAGTAAAATCAGGGAAAACCCAAAGATGTTTTGGAAATACATTAAGAGCAAGAGGATAACGAGAGAAAGAGTGGGGACTATTAGAGACCACGAAGGAAATGTGTGTGTGGAGGCAGAAGATGTGGACATGATTCTTAATGAATACTTTGCATCTATTTTCACAAAAGAGAGGGGCGATGCAGACTTTGCAATGAAGGAGGAGGACTGTGAAATAGTAGATGAGATAAACATAGTGAGAGAGGATGTATTAAGGGGCTTAGCAGCTTTGAAAGTGGATAAATGTCCAGGCCTGGATTAAATGAATCCCAGGCTGATAAGAGAAGCAAAAGAGGAAATAGCAGAGGCTCTGACCATCATTTTCCAGTGCTCTCTGGCTACAGGTGTGGTGCCAAAGGACTAGAGGACTGCTAACGCTGTACCTTTGTTTAAAAATGGAGAAAGGGATAGACCGAGTAATTACAGGTCAGTCAGCCGAACCTCAGTGGTGGGAAAATTATTGAAAAAAAATCCTGAGGAACAGGATAAATCTTCATTTGGAAAGACCCATCAGCATGGATTTGTTAAGGGAAGGTCATGTCTGACTAACTTGATTGAATTTTTTGAGGAGGTAACCAGGAGCGTCAATGAGGGTAATGCGTACGATGTAGTGGATGTGGATATGGATTTTAGCAAAGCTTTTGATAAGGTTCCACATGGTAGATTGGTCACGAAAGTAAAAGCCCATAGGATCCAGGGCAAAGTGGCAAGTTGGATCCAAAATTGGCTGAGAGGCAGGAAGCAAAGGGTAATGGTTGATGTGTGTTTTTGTGACTGGAAGGATGCATCCAGTGGGGTCCTGCAGGGCTCAGTGCTGGGTCCTTTGCTTTTTGTGGTATACATCAATGACTTGGACTTGAATGTTGGGAGTGTGATTAAGAAGTTTGCAGATGACACTAAAATAGGCTACGTGGTTGATGAAGAAAGCTGCGGATTGCAAGAAGATATCAATGTACTGGTCAGATGGGCAGAACAGTGGCAAATGGAATTCAATCAGGATAAGCCTGAGTTAATGCATTTGGGGAGGTCTAATAAGGCAAGGGAATACATATTAAATGGTACGACACTGAAAAGTGAACAAAGGGACCTTGGAGTGCAGGTCCACAGATCCCTGAAGGTAGCAGGCCAGGTAGATTGGGTGGTTAAGAAAGCATATGGAATACTTGCCTTTATTAGTCGAGGCATGGAATACAAGAGCAAGGAGGTTATGCTTGAACTGTATAAAACACTGGTTAGACCACAGCTGGAGGACTGTGTGCAGTTCTGGTCACCACATTACAGGAAAGATGTGATTGCACTGGAAAGGGTGCAGAGGAGATTTACAAGAATATTGCCTGGACTGGAGAATGTTGGCTATGAGGAAAGATTGGAGATGCTGGGTCTGTTTTCTTTGGAACAGAGGAGGCTGAGGGTAGACCTGATTGAGATGGATAACATTACAAGGGGCCTGGATAGAGTGAATAGGAAGGATCTGTTTCCCTTGGCATACGGGTCAACAACCAGGGAACATAGATTTAAAGTAATGGGGGGGAAGGTTTAGGGGAGATACGAGGGAAAATTTCTTCACCCAGAGGGTGGTGGGGGTCTGGAACTCACTGCCTGAAAGGGTGGTAGAGACAGAAACCCTCACATTTTAAAAATACTTGGATGTGCATTTAAAGTGCTGTAACGTACAGGGCTACAGACCAAGAGCTGGAAAGTGGGATTAGGCTGGATATCTTTTGGTCAGCCGGCGCGGACACAATGAGCCGAAATGGCCTCCTTCTGTGCTGTAAATTTCTATGATTCTATAAATCCAAGAACTTGCTGATCAGTATGGCTCAATACACCACATGGCATAGTTATCCAAACCAATGACATTAAAATGTTCTAGTCTTGGTTTCAAAAAAAAGTTTGCCTTTTGCACCTTTTTTGTCTGGCACTACGCCCAAACAGCACATTCCTCACATTTGAAGGTCAACAATGAGTGGCGCCATGCTATTCGACCACTGGGGAGCACAATACCCAAAGTTAGACCGGTCTTTGTCTTAACGAGGCCCCGTCTACACTCTCAAGTGGACATAAAAGATCCTATGGCACTATCAAAGAAGAACAGGGGTGTCCTGGCCAATACTTATCCCTCAACCATCACTAAAAACAGATTATCTGGTCATTCTCACATTGCTGTATGTGGGCCTTGCTGTGTGCAAATTGGCTGCCGTATTTCGAATATTATTACCGTGACTACACTTCAAAAGTACTTCAGTGGCTGTAAATTGTTTTGGGACATCCTGAGGTCATTAAAGGTGCTATATAAATACAGTATTTCTTTCTTTAATATCGACTCGTGCACTTCCAGCCGAAATCAGTAAATACTCTGGATGATTGGCATTTCTCTTGGTTAGTGTGCTGCAATGTGCTGTCCCCATTCATAACATTATTGTAGGGTCCCCTTGATCTATATAGATCTATCTGGGCTGTATTTAGTTCCAATGCATTTGGCTTGAGTCTGCAAATTTAGAAAATGATGGCTCATCAAGACTCATGCATTATACAATAATCAAAATGAGACACTTACTGGCTTCTTGGGGTCTGCTATGAAAGGCGGTGATGATGATTTTTCTGGCAGTAAGCTCTTTATCTCTGGAACCCGTGTAGAAGGCTTGTATAGTTTTCCTTTCTGTTCCTCCAATCGCTCTTCTAATGTGCAAAAGTAAGCTTTATGCTATTAAATACATTATTATATTTTCACACAAACACAACAATGCAATTTCTGGGTTCTAACAGTGGATTTGTGTGCACCTGCAACTAATTCATGCTGATGGTTATAAACCATCATTCCAGTACCGGCCTGATAAAGGGCTGTGTTACTGCCAAATGGTCTTTTAATAAACACTGCAATAAAGGTTCTGGGGCAGGATGGGGTATTTTGGTTGCTTGCTCCAAGCTGTGGCATTTTGTATCAAAATTTCATGATTTAACATAGAAACATAGAACAGAGGTGCAGAAGTAGGTCTTTCGGCCCTTCAAGCCTGCACCACCATTCAATAAGATCATGGCTGATCCATCACCTAAGTATCCCTTTCCTGCTTTCTCTCCATACCCCTTGATCCCTTGAGCCAAAAGGGCCATATCTAACTCCCTCTTGAATATATGCAATGAACTGGCATCAACACTCTGCGGTAGGGAATTCCATAGGTTAACAACTCAGTGAAGAAGTTTCTCCTCATCTCAGTCCTAAATGGCTTATATAAGAACATAAGAATTTGGAACAGGAGTAGGCCATCTAGCCCCTCGAGCCTGCTCCGCCATTCAACAAGATCATGGCTGATCTGGCCGCGGACTCAGCTCCACTTACCAGCCCGCTCCCCGTAATCCTTAATTCCCTTATTGGTTAAAAATCTATCTGTCTGTGACTTGAATACATTCAATGAGCTAGCCTCAACTGCTTCCTTGGGCAGAGAATTCCACAGATTCACAACCCTCTGGGAGAAGAAATTCCTTCTCAACTCGGTTTTAAATTGGCTCCCCCGTATTTTGAGGCTGTGCCCCCTAGTTCTAGTCTCCCCGACCAGTGGAAACAATCTCTCTGCCTCTACCTTGACTATCCCCTTCATTATTTTAAATGTTTTTATAAGATCACCCCTCATCCTTCTGAACTCCAACGAGTAAAGACCCAGTCTACTCAATCTATCATCATAAGGTAACCCCCTCATCTCCGGAATCAGCCTAGTGAATCGGCTCTGTACCCCCTCCAAAGCTAGTATATCCTTCCTTAAGTAAGGTGACCAAAACTGCACGCAATACTCCAGGTGCGGCCTCACTAATACCCTGTACAGTTGCAGCAGGACCTCCCTGCTTTTGTACTCCATCCCTCTCACAATGAAGGCCAACATTCCATTCGCCTTCCTGATTACCTGCTGCACCTGCAAACTAACTTTTTGGGATTCATGCACAAGGCCCTAAAAGAGTTTCATGCACAAGGACCCCCAGGTCCCTCTGCACCGCAGCCTGTTGTAATTTCTCCCCATTCAAATAATATTCGCTTTTACTGTTTTTTTTCCCCAAGGTGGATAACCTCACATTTTCCGACATTGTATTCCATCTGCCAAACCTTAGCCCATTCGCTTAACCTATCTAAATCTCTTTGCAGCCTCTCTGTGTCCTCTACACAACCCGCTTTCCCACTAATCTTTGTGCCATCTGCAAATTTTGTTACACTACACTCTGTCCCCTCTTCCAGGTCATCTATGTATATTGTAAACAGTTGTGGTCCCAGCACAGATCCCTGTGGCACACCACTTATCACCGATTTCCAACCCGAAAAGGACCCATTTATCCCGACTCTCTGCTTTCTGTTAGCCAGCCAATTCTCGATCCATGCTAATACATTTCCTCTGACTCCGCGTACCTTTATCTTCTGCAGTAACCTTTTGAGTGGCACCTTATCGAATGCCTTTTGGAAATCTAAATACACCACATCCATCGGTACACCTCTATCCACCATGCTCGTTATATCCTCAAAGAATTCCAGTAAATTAGTTAAACATGATTTCCCCTTCATGAATCCATGGTGCGTCTGCTTGATTGCACTATTCCTATCTAAATGTCCTGCTATTTCTTCCTTAATGATAGCTTCAAGCATTTTCCCCACTACAGATGTTAAACTAACCGGCCTATAGTTACCTGCCTTTTGTCTGCCCCCTTTTTTTTTTTTTAAATAGAGGCGTTACATTAGCTGCTTTCCAATCCACTGGTACCTCCCCAGAGTCCAGAGAATTTTAGTAGATTATAACGAATGCATCTGCTATAACTTCCGCCATCTCTTTAATACCCTGGGATGCATTTCATCCGGACCAGAGGACTTGTCTACCTTGAGTCCCATTAGCCTATCCAGCACTATCCTCCTAACGATAGCGATTATCTCAAGGTCCTCCCTTCCCACATTCCCGTGACCAGCAATTTTTGGCATGGTTTTTGTGTTTTCCACTGTGAAGAGCGAAGCAAAATAATTGTTTAAGGTCTCAGTCATTTCCACATTTCCCATTATTAAATCCCTCTTCTCATCTTCTAAGGGACCAACATTTACTTTAGTCACTCTTTTCCGTTTTATATATCTGTAAAAGCTTTTACTATCTGTTTTTATGTTTTGCGCAAGTTTACTTTCGTAAACTATCTTTCCTTTCTTTATTGCTTTCTTCGTCATTCTTTGCTGTCGTTTAAAATTTTCCCAATCTTCGAGTTTCCCACTAACCTTGGCCACCTTATACGCATTGATTTTTAATTTGATACTCTCCTTTATTTTTTGGTTATCCACAGCTGGTTATCCCTTCTTTTCTCACCCTTCTTTTTCACTGGAATATATTTTTGTTGAGCAGTATGAAAGAGCTCCTGAAAAGTCCTCCACTGTTTAGTCTGTGTTTCCAGTCTACTTTAGCCAACTCTGCCCTCATTCCACTGTCGTCCCCTTTGTTTAAGCATAGTACGCTCGTTTGAGACACTACTTCCTCACCCTCAATCTGTATTACAAATTCAACCATACTGAGTTCACTCTGTGATACTCCTTATCCTTAGACTGTGTCCCCGGTTCTGGACTTCCCCAACATCGGAAACATTCTTCCTGCATCTAACCTGTCCAGTTCCGTCAGAATTTTATATGTTTCTATGAGATCCCCTCATCCTTCTAAACTCCAGTGAATACAGGCCCAGTTGATCCAGTCTCTCCTCATATGTCAGTCCAGACATCCTGGGAATCAGTCTGGTGAACCTTCACTGCACTCCCTCAATGGCAAGAACATCCTTCCTCAGATTAGGAGACTAAAACTGAACACAATATTTCAGGTGAAGCCTCACCAAGGCTCTGTACAACTGCAGTAAGAACTCCCTGCTCCTATACTCAAATCCCCTAGCTATGAAGGCCAACATACCATTGGCCTTCTTCACCGCCTGCTGTAACTGCATGCCAACTTTCAATGACTGATGTACCATGACACCCAGGTCTTGCTGTACCTCTCCTTTTCCTAATCTGCCGCCATTCAGATAATATTCTGCCTTCGTGTTTTTATCCCAAAGTGGATAACCTCACATTTATCCACATTATACTGCATCTGCCATGCATTTGCCCACTCACCTAACCTGTGCAAGTCACCCTGCAGCCTCTTAGCGTCCTCCTCACACAGTTCACACCACCACCCAGTTTAGTGTCATCTGCAAACTTGGAGATATTACACTTAATTCCTTCATTTAAATCATTAATGTATATTGTAAATAGCTGGGGTCCCTGCAGCACCCCACTAGTCACTGCCTGCCATTCTGAAAAGGACCCATTTATCCCGACTCGCTGCTTCCTGTCTGCCAATCAGTTCTCTATCCACGTCAGTACATTACCCCCAATACCATGCGCTTTAATTTTGCACACCAATCTCGCGTGGGACCTTGTCAAAAGCCTTTTGAAAGTCCAAATACATCACATCCACTGGTTCTCCCTTGTCCACTCTACTAGTTACATCCTCAAAAAATTCCAGAAGATTTGTCGAGCATGATTTCCCTTTCACAAATCCATGCTGACTTGGACCGATTCTGTCACTGCTTTCCAAATGTGCTGCTATTTCATCTTTAATAATTGATTCCAACATTTTCTCCACTACTGATGTTAGGCTAACCGATCTATAATTACCCGTTTTCTCTCTCCCTCCTTTTTTAAAATGTGGTGTTACATTAGCTACCCTCCAGTCAGTAGGAACTGATCCGGAGTCGATAAACTGTTGGAAAATGATCACCAATGCATCCACTATTTCTCGGGCCACTTCCTTAAGTACAATGGGATGCAGACTATCAGGCCCTGGGGATTTATCAGCCTTCAATCCATGAATTTCCCCAACACAATTTCCCGCCTAATAAGGATATCCTTCAGTTCCTCCTTCTCACGAGACCCTCAGTCTCCTCGTACTTCAGGAAGGTTATTTGTGTCTTCCTTCGTAAAGACAGAACCAAAGTATTTGTTCAACTGGTCTGCCATTTCTTTGTTCCCCATTATAAATTCACCTGAAGCTGACTGCAAGAGATCTACATTTGTCTTCACTAATCTTTTTCTCTTCACATATCTATGGAAGCTGTTGCAGTCAGTTTTTATGTTCCCTGCAAGCTTACTCTCATACTCTCAGGAAAAGGGAAGGTGCAACGAGACCTGGGTGTCATGGTACATCAGTCATTGAAGGTTGGCATGCAGGTACAGCAGGCGGTTAAGAAAGCAAATGGCATGTTGGCCTTCATAGCGAGGGGATTTGAATACAGGGGCAGGGAGGTGTTGCTACAGTTGTACAGGGCCTTGGTGAGGCCACACCTGGAGTATTGTGTACAGTTTTGGTCTCCTAACTTGAGGAAGGACATTCTTGCTATTGAGGGAGTGCAGCGAAGGTTCACCAGACTGATTCCCGGGATGGCGGGACTGACCTATCAAGAAAGATTGGATCAATTGGGCTTGTATTCACTGGAGTTCAGAAGAATGAGAGGGGACCTCATAGAAACGTTTAAAATTCTGACGGGTTTAGACAGGTTAGATGCAGAAAGAATGTTCCCAATGTTGGGGAAGTCCAGAACCAGGGGTCACAGTCTGAGGATAAGGGGTAAGCCATTTAGGACCGAGATGAGGAGAAACTTCTTCACCCAGAGAGTGGTGAACCTGTGGAATTCTCTACCACAGAAAGTAGTTGAGGCCAATTCACTAAATATATTCAAAAGGGAGTTAGATGAAGTCCTTACTACTCGGGGGATCAAGGGTTATGGCGAGAAAGCAGGAAGGGGGTACTGAAGTTTCATGTTCAGCCATGAACTCATTGAATGGCGGTGCAGGCTAGAAGGGCTGAATGGCCTGCTCCTGCACCTATTTTCTATGTTTCTATGTTTCTATGTTACTCTATTTCCCCTCTCCTAATTAAACCCTTTGTCCTCCTCTGCTGAATTCTAAATTTCTCCCAGTCCTCAGGTTTATTGCTTTTTCTGGCCAATTTATATGACTCTTCCTTGGATTTAACACTATCTTTAATTTCTCTTGTTAGCCACGGTTGAGCTACCTTCCCGTTTTATTTTTACTCCAAACAGGGATGTACAATTGTTGAAGCTCATCCATGTGATCTTTAAATGTTTGCCATTGCCTATCCACCGTCAACCCTTTAAGTGTCATTTGCCAGTCTATTCTAGCCAGTTCACATCTCATACCATCGCAGTTATCTTTCCTTAAGTTCAGGACCCTAGTCTCTGAATTATCTGTTCACTTTCCATCTTAAAGAATTCTACCATATTATGGTCACTCTTCCCCAAGGGGCCTCACACAAGATTGCTAATTAGTCCTTTTTCATTACACATCACCCAGTCTGGGATGGCCAGCCCTCTAGTTGGTTCCTCGACATATTGGTCTCGAAAACCATCCCTAATACACTCCAGGAAATCCTCCTCCACTGTATTGCTACCAGTTTCGTTAGCCCAATCTATGTGTAGATTAAAGTCGCCCATGATAATTGCTGTACCTTTATTGCACGCCTCCCTAATTTCTTGTTTGATGCTGTCCCCAACCTCACTAATACTGTTTGGTGGTCTGTATATAACTCCCACCAGCGTTTTCTGCCCTTTGGTATTCCGCAGCTTCACCCATACAGATTCCACATCATCCAAGCTAATGTCCCTTCCTTACTATTGCGTTAATTTCCTCTTTAACCAGCAACGCTACCCCACCTCCTTTTCGTTCCTGCCTGTCCTTCCTGAATGTTGAATACCCCTGAATGTCGAGTTCCAGCCTTGGTCACCCTGGAGCCATGTCTCCATGATGCCCATTATATCATATTCATTAATTGCTGCCTGTGTAGTTAATTTGTCCACTTTATTACAAATACTCCTCGCATTAAGGCACAGAGCCTTCAGGCTTGTTTTTTTTAAACACACTTTGACCTTTTAGAGTTTTGCTGTAATGTGGCCCTTTTTGATTTTTGCCTTGGGTTTCTCTGCCCTCCACTTTTACTTTTCTTCTTGCTATCTTTTGCTTCTGCCCCCATTCTTCTTCCCTGTCTCCCTGCATAGGTTCCCATCCCCCTGCCATATTAGTTTAACCCCTCCCCAACAGCGATAGCAAACACTCCCCCTAGGACATTGGTTCCGGTCCTGCCCAGTTGCACATCATCTGGCTGGGTTTCTTCCCTAACTCCCCACACAGTCCCTGAAGAGACTACAGTAATTTCAAACTTAAATTAACAATCCATGCACATGGTGCTGTTGAGAATTATAGGAGGAATTAGACAAATAGATAATTTGTTTGTGATTCCAAAGCATTGCGAAATAATTATTTTGGTCTATTCATCGAAGACTAGCACCTAAATTTCTATCCTGAGCACTGTATGAGCAAAGTCAATTGAAAATTTCCTATAAATCCATTTACAGACCATTTTCCACACATCGGTACCTTCCTCTCTACTGCACCTCCAATATGTTCAGCTTGGACATGGATCGTTCACTCTTCGATTGAAATAGAAGTATTTCAAAACAGGTATTCCCTCCAAAGCTATTCTCAGATTACCTGTATAACATCTGAATGACCCATATGGGGATCGAACCCTCAACCATGGCGTTATCAGCACCATGCTCTAACCAACTGAACCTGTATGATCAGACCAAGAACTACAGGTGGAATTTCTGAAAGTGACTAACCGCATGATTAAATGCAAGAGAACAGAAGTCAGGAAAATCTTCTCACAGTCGTGAGGCTGTGGAATTCACTTCCAGGGTTAGGAGTTGAGGCAGTAATTGTGTCAACATTCACGATTAGATTGGACACTGACTAGTTGGGCTAAATGGCCCGATTACATAGAGTCTACAGCACAAACAGGCTATTCGGCCCAACTGGTCGATGCTCCAAACGAGCTTCCATCCCTCCCCTATCAGCATATCCTTCCAGTCCTTTCTCCCTAATTCACTTATCTAGCTTCCCGTTAAATGCAGCTATACTATTTATAAAATGGAGACCAAAACTGTGCAAAGTACAACTATCCCTCCCGAAAGAAACCTGTGCTTGGTTTGCTTTTTATGGCCTTATTAACCTGCATCACTACTTTGTGGTTTGTGTACCTGTCCCCTTGGCTCCTCCACTCCATTTCCACTCTTATTATCCAAGCAGTATGTGGCCTCCTTATTCTTCCTCATACTTACCTATATTGAAATTAATTTGCCCATTACACACACACTCAGCAAGATTATTTATGTCTTCTTGTACGTTTTCGCAATACTAACAATTCAACACTCTCAAGTGGTTCTACAATGCCAGTAACTTCCTGTGCTGTAACTTCTATATACAAGATCAGAGCACAGAATTCCCTAAAACTGCTCACAATTTAAGGGTTAACCATGTCACAAGATGTTAACAATGTTTAGTACTTTATATCTGCATTTGTTTTAACCCTAATCTAGACCTGTAGCAAAGTTGGATGTTGCAGGATCAGTTAAATTCTACCAAATGACCAATTAAACTGTTGTCCCAAGGTGCAGGGAGAGAAACAGAAAAGGTGTTCATTGGAAGCAACTTTTTTTGTACATCAGTTTGTGCAACAGGATCCAGCCAAAGATATCTTAAAATCAATCTCACCAGTTGCTGATAGCATAGAAGGCACATGTGTCTATGGTAAAGACTAGAGGCTGTTCATGCTCGAACCATTAGGCAGCCAGTTGATGGTTAACTGTATTTCAACTTCTGCATTCAAGGGAGACTTCAAACAATGACACTTCCCAGGAGAAAACCTTCAAAAGAAAAAAACACTACAGTGCCACCAGTTCTGACAAGCTAAACTTGACATTTTGGGCTCTGACAGAATGCCAACATTCTCCTGACTACATCATGGGCACACTCCAATTTGGTTCCAATATTTACAAGTGCAAAGCTTCGGAAAGAGCTGCTTGTCTCTCTGAACAGCAATTATGGTCCCTACCAAACCCAATCTAGGAGGGCATGTTCTCATAACCTACCCTCGAGGTGATACCTTCTACCAGCTGTCGCAGGAGTTTCCTCTGCTGCCAAAATACACAGAACTGGTGGAAGGAATTACACAGGACAGCGTGCAGTATTGTCAGCTGCCTCGATATTTTAGACACCCAAGGTCAATACCACGAACAAAGCCTACTGTCACCAACTGCTTAATAGAGACGCCCATGAGCAGCTTCAGCACTGGTAAGGAGGCATGGCTGCCGTGAAGCCAACTCCCTCTCCAGGATGCCCAGATTTCAGTCAGGCTGGAGTCCACTCTCCCGGAAAACCATTGTCCATTTGGCCACAGATCCAAATGTGGCTTATTAATTGGGGATTCTTTAAAAGACTATAAAACTCCTGCCTATGATAAAGAGATCCCAACTACAGTAGAAATCATGCCTCAAGAACACAGCTCAAGTTGAAAATGCTAGAAGAGTGAAAAGTAGATGCGTTGAGAAGCTAAAAATCTCTGGGAACACCAAAAGGCCATTTGGCCCAACAAAACTGTCCATTTTGTACCACATTGTGTTTCTGGGGTTAAATCCTTACCTACATGGAGGGGATAGGTTAATTCATGAAGTTTTACCATATTGCAAAATAACATTGGATCGTGAAGAGAATCAGGACATGAACCATTTCAATAAACTGGTATTGCCCCTATATTAAGGGGATTCCGCCCACTAAGGGGCACAATGGACATGATCTTCACCTCGCGGCAGATACAAGAGAAATGCAGGGAACAGCACCAACCCTTGTACATGGCCTTCTTTGACCTCACAAAAGCCTTCAACACTGTCAACCGTGAAGGATTATGCAGCGTCCTCCTCAGATTCGGCCGCCCTCAAAAATTTGTCACTATCCTCCACCTCCTCCACGATGACTTGCAAGCCATGATCCTGACCAACGGATCCACCACAGACCCATTCCATGTTCGGACCGGGTCAAGCTCTTCTCTATCTTTGTTGCTGTAATGCTCCATCTCACCCTCAGCACGCTCCCCGCTGGAGTGGAGCTAAATTACAGTACAAACGGGAATCTGTTCAACCTCCGCCACCTTCAGGCCAGATCCAAGGTCATCTCATCCTCCGTCATCGAATTACAGTATGCAGACAACGCTTGCATCTGTGCACACTTGGAGGTCAACCTCCAAGCCATCGTCAACACCTTCACCGAGGCTTACGAGAGCATGGGCCTTACACTAAACATCCGTAAGACAAAGGTCCTCTGCCAACCTTGCCCCGCCACATAGCACTGCCCCCGGTTATCAAAATCCTCGACGAGGCCTTGGCCAACGTGGATCATTTTCCTTACCTCGGGAGTCTACTGTCAACAAGGGCAGACATCGACGACGAGGTCCAACATCACCTCCAGTGTGCGAGTGCAGCCTTCGGTCGCCTGAGGAAGAGAGTGTTTGAAGACCAGGATCTCAAACCCAGCACCAAGCTCATGGTCTACAGAGCAGTAGTGAAACCTGCCTTCCTATATGCTTCAGAGATATGGACTATGTACAGCAGGCACCTCAAAACACTGGAGAAGTACCACCAACGTTGCCTCCGCAAGATCCTGCAAATCCACTGGCAGGATAGACGCACCAACGTCCGTGTGCTTGCTCAGGCCAACATCCCCAGCATTGAAGCATTGACCACACTCGATCAGCTCCGCTGGATGCTCCACATTGTCCACATGCCTGACACGAGATTCCCAAAACAAGCACTGCACTCGGAGCTCCGACGCGGCAAGCAAGCCCCAGGTGGGCAGAGGAAACGCTTCAAGGACACTCTCAAAGCATCCTTGCAACATCCCCATCGACATCTTGGAATCCCTGGCACAAGACCTCCCAAAGTGGAGGAAAAGCACCCGGGAAGGCGCTGAACATAAGAAATAGGAACAGGAGTAGGCCATACGGCCCCTCGAGCCTGCACCGCCATTCAATGAGATCATGGCTGATCTGATCATGGACTCAGCTCCACTTCCCTGCCCGTTCCCCATAACCCCTTATCGTTTAAGAAACTGTCTATTTCTCTCTCAAATTTATTCAATGTCCCAGCTTCCACAGCTCTCTGAGGTAGCGAATTCCACAGATTTTCAAACCTCAGAAGAAATTTCTCCTCATCTGTGTTTTAAATGGGCGGCCCCTTATTCTAAGATCATGCCCCCTAGTTCTAGTCTCCCCCATCAGTGGAAACATCCTCTCTGCATCCACCTTGTCAAGCCTCCTCATAATCTTATACGTTTCGATAAGATCACCTCTCATTCTTATGAACTCCAATGTGTAGAGGCCCAACCTACTCAACCTTTTCTCATAAGTCAACCCCCTCATCCCCAGAATCAACCTAGTGAACCTTCTCTGAACTGCCTCCAAAGCAATACCTTATATAGCTGTAGCAAGACTTCCCCCTGCTTTTTATACACCATCCCCTTTGCAATAAAGGCCAAGATACCATTGGCCTTCCTGATCACTTGCTGTACCTGCATACTATCCTTTTGCGTTTCATGCACAAGTACCCCCAGGTCCCGCTGTACTGCGGCACTTTGCAATCTTTCTCCATTTAAATAATAACTTATTCTTTGACTTTTTTTCTGCCAAAGTGCATGATCTCACACTTTCCAACATTATACTCCATCTGCCAAATTTTTGCCCACTCACTTTGCCTGTATGTCCTTTTACAGATTTTTTGTGTCCTCCTCACACATTGTTTTTCCTCCCATCTTTGTATCGTCAGCAAACTTGGCTACATTACACTCAGTCCCTTCTTCTAAGCTGAAGCCAAGCATCAACAGCGGCAGGAGCGCATGGCAACTCAAGCATCCCCCACCCACCCGTTCCTTCAACCGCCGTCTGCCCCACTTGTGACAGAGACTGTAGGTCCCGCACTGGTCTCTTAAGTCATCCGAGGACTCATTTTTAGTGTAGAAGCATGTCATCCTTGACTCCGAGGGACTGCCTAAGAGACATTCTGGGTTAAAACTATTATGTGCAAATACAGCATATATTTCTCACACTCACCTTTTGTTGCGTTTACAATGCCCCCTCGAACAAAAGCTTTTACTTTACTGGAGTCAGCTCCCTCAAAGGAGGCCAAAAATTCCTCATATATCTCAGCAGCTGCCTTCTCATCTTCCTGAAAGAAAGTGCTTAACATTAGTCTCTTGCATTTGTAACCAGATTTACTATAGACGGTTTCATTTAAGATCATTTAGTTGATAAGAGGCATACACTAATTGCCCCCGTTGGTTTGAGTATTAGCATGTAGTGGTGAATTATAGAATTCTTTATACACACGCATGTATGCATACAAACATACACTCGGTCCCTATATACATACAAACACACACCAAATTAATGCAAAATCTGATGGACGGGGAGAACCCCTAAACTGTAGGTTTGGGCTCTAGGAGGTTGTCAGGTGGCGAGACGTCAATTTAAATATTATAATAGGACTGAAAACCAAGCAGTTACAACAAGGCAGGGTCTGCTGGGCCCAGGAGATAAATGCCTTCATACCCACCTCCTGGATCCACGGTTCTGTCTAGTCCATCCCCCGCGATTGTAGAAACGCCCCACGAGGCCTCGAATCAACCCTCCCACCCTTCCCTGCCAACGAGACCTCAATCACCGCCCACATCTCCGAACCCTCCACAAGGCCTCCCCCCACGCTCCTGCCAGTCCCCGATATTTTGCAGACTTCTGCCCTTGCTCCTCGGGGCATCCTGCAGCCTATCGTCTCACCATCCGTAGCAACCTCCCACCCCCCAACCAATGTTGCTCACAGCCCCCATCCCATGCTCCTCCAGCTGACCCCGACCCCCTCCACGATTCCCCCCCCCCCCCCGTGGTCCAGTGGCACAGGCCTGCCGGCTAGCCTCTCAGTCTGGCTGGCTGCAGATGGGAAACAGAGGCCTCGCATGCAAATCAGGCCCTGCAGTTAAAGTCAGCAGGGTCTGCGGGAAACCCAGCTTCCCGACCGCCTCGGAGCCTTCCACGCTTCCCCATGAAAATCCAGCCTGGGCAGGAGAGGATTGAGCTCAGCTGCAATGGCCTCCTCTTTTCCCTTCTAAAGATGGAATAGCTGGGGATGGTAGCATAGTGGTTATGTCACTGGACTAGTAACCCAGAGGTGTGGTCTAATAATCTGGAGTCAGGAGTTCAAATTCCACAATGGCATTTAAATTGGAATTTAAATTCAGTTAATTAAATAAATCTGAAATTTTAAAAGCTAGCATCAGTAATGGTGACCATGAAAGTAGTAGATCGTCATCAAATCCCATCTAGTTCACCAATGTGCTTCCCATCTCTCGTGGCCTCGTTACTTCCATCGTGTCAATCGCAGATAATGCCATCTCTGACCACTTCCTCGTGTCGCTCACCACACACATCCTGCTTTCCCCCCCCAACCTTACTTCCTCCTGCGTCCACCCCGGTAATAAACTCTCTCCCAACTGCACTTCCGAAATTCTAACTATCCAGCCTTTGGCCCTCCAGTCACAACATTTCTGCAGCTACCGATTTGCTCAATCACACCCCCACCACCACCACCTTTGATGGCCTAGTCCCTACTAAAACAATTGCTCTCTCTCGCCCTGGTCATTCCCCCTGGTATGGCCCTCATCTTCACTCCCTTAAGTCCAAGAGACGCAAACCTGAACGGATGTGGTAGACAACTGGTTTAGCCATTCACCGTTAGATTTGGCTAGACCACATACAGCATTATCGGGACCTGCTCTCATCTGCCAAAACTGCTCACTATTCCACAATCTTTCTGGAAAGTAAAGATTAAACCCCGGATTCTATTCTCCACTGCTAACCGTCTCCTTAAACCCCTCATTCTCTGTCTCCTCCACCCTCACCTTCGATAACGTGCGAGATCACCTATTCAGCTGCCTCTGCCACTTCCCTTCCTTTCCCAAGCCCATTGGGCCAGAGCTCCGCTAAGGATCCCCTGCCCTCGCATCTTTCTCCAGTTTCCCTCCGATCTCCCCAAGCTCATCCTGTCCATGAGACCCACTTCATGCTCCCTCGACCCTATTCCCACTAAACTACTGACCAGCCAACTTTCTTTTCTGGCTCTCATGTTAGCTGACATTGTTAACAGTTCTCTCTCCTCCAATCTGCCGTCATCACCCCTCTCCTCAAAATTCCAACGCTTGACCTCTCCATCCTTGCAAACTACCAACCATCTCCAACCTCCCTTTCTTCTCCAAAGTCCTTGAACGTGTTGGTCATCTTTCCCGCAACTGTGTTTGAATCGCTCCAATCCGGTTTCCGCCCCTGCCACTGTACCGAAATGATTCTCATCAAAGTCACGACATCCTTTGTGACTGTGACAAAAGTAAACTATCCCTCCTCCTTCTTGACTTGTCTATAGCCTTTGACACGGTTGACTACTCTGTCCTTCAACGCCTATCTAGCTGGGTGGGGCTGCACTTAACCTGGTTCCATTCTTATCTATCTAATCGTAGCCAGAGAATCACCTGCAATGGCTTCTCTTCCCACTCCCGCGTCGGCACCTCTGGTGACCCTCAAGGATCTATCCTTGGCCCCCTCCTATTTCTCATCTACATGCTTCGCCTTGACGACATCGTCCAAAAATACAGCATCAGTTTCCACATGTACGCTGATGACACCCAGCTTTACCTCACTGCGTTTCTCAACCCCTCCTCGGTCTCTAAATTGTCAGCTGCTTGTCAGACATCCAGTTCTGGACAAGCAGAAATTTTCTCTAATTAAATATTGGGAAGAACAAATCCATTGTTTTCGGTCCCCGCCACAAACTCTGTTCACTAGCCACTGACTCCATCCCTCTCCCTAGCATCAGCCTCAGCTAAACCACGCTGTTCTCAACCTTGGTGTCAGATTTTCCCCTGAAATTAGCTTTCGACTACATATCCGCAGCATAACTAAGACCGCCTATTTCCACCTCCATAATATCGCCCGTCTCTGCACTTGCCTCAGCTCATCCGCTACTGGAACCCTCATCCATGTCTTTGTTACCTCTAGACTTACTATTCCAACACATTCCTGGCTAGCCTCCCACGTTCTATTCTATGTAAACTGGAGGTCATCCAAAACTCGGCTGCCTGTGCTCCCAGTTAAGCAATGCCTCGCTTTCAAAATTCTCATCCTTGTTTTCAAATCTCTCCATGGCCTTGCCCCACCTTATCTCTGTAATCTCCTCCAGCCCCACATTAAGTCTGATGGCATCGGGTCAAACATGGGCAAGGAAACCTCCTGCTGATTACTACCAACCACCCTCCCTCAGCTGATAAATCAATACTCCTCCATGTAGAACACCACTTGAAAGAAGCACGGATGCTAGCAAGGGCACAGAAAGTACTCTCAAGGACATAGCTGCCAGACTAGGATTGCAGAAGGTGGTGAGAGAAGCAACATGAGGGAAAAACCTATTTGACCTCGTCCTCAACAATCTACCTGTCACAGATGCATCTGTCCATGACAGTATTGGTAGCAGTGACCACCGCACAGTCATTGTGGAGAATAAGCCCCACTACCAACGTGTTAACTGGAATAGATTCAAAATAGATCTAACTGCTCAAAACTGGACATCCATGAGGCACTGTGAGCCATCAGCAGCAGCAGAATTGTACTACAATCTGTAACCTCATTGACCGGCACATCCCTCACTCTACCATTATCAAGCTAGGCAACCAAACCCGGTTCAATGAAGAGTGTGGAAGAACATGCCAGGAGCAGCACCACTATACCAAAACATGAGGTGCCAACCTGGGGAAGCTGCAAATCAGGACGACATGCATGCTGATCAGCAGAAGCAGCATGCTATAGACAGAGCTAAGCGATTCCACAATCAACGGATCAGATCAAAGCGCTGCAATCCTGCCACATCCAGCTGTGAATGGTGGTGGATCATTAAACAACTAACGGGAGGAGTAGATTCCATGAACATGCCCGTTCTCAATGATGGCGGAGCCCAACACACGAGTGCAAAAGACAAGGCTGAAGTGTTTGCAACCATCTTCAGCCAGAAGTGTCGAGTGGATAATCCATCGCGTCCTCCTCCTGAGGTCCCCACCATCACAGCAGCCAGTCTTCAACCAATTCGATTCACTCCGCATGATATTAAGAAAAAGCTGAGCACACTGGATACAGCAAAGGCTATGGGCCCAGCAACATGCTGAATTCTTGTGCTCCAGAACTAGCCGCGCCTCTAGCTAAGCTATTCTAGTACAGCTACAACACTGGCATAGACCAAACAATGTGGAAAATTGGACACAAAAAGCACGACAAATTCAATCCGGCCAATTACCAACCCATCAATCTACTCTCAATCATCAGCAAAGTGATGGAAGGTGTCGCCAATAGTGCTATCAAGCGCCACTTACTCACCAATAACCTGCTCACTGATGCTCAAGTTTGGGTTCCGTCAGGACCACTTGGCTCCAGACCTCATTACAGCCTTGGTCCAAACATGGACAAAAGAGCAGAATTTCCAGAGGTGAGATGAGTGACTGCCCTTGACCTCAAGGCAGCATTTGACTGAGTGTGAAATCAAGGAGCCAGAGTAAAATTGAAGTCAATGGGAATCAGAAGGAAAACTCTCCACTGGCTGGAGTCATACCTAACACAAAGGAAGATGGTTGTGGTTGTTGGAGGTCAATCATCCCAGCCCCAGGAGCCCTTGGGGCAGTGTCCTACGCCCAACCATCTTCAGCTGCTTCATCAATAACCTTTCCTCCATCATAAGGTCAGAAGTGGGGATGTTCGCTGATGATTGTAGTGTTCAGTTCCATTCGCAACCTCTCAGATAATGAATCAGCTCATGTTGCCCACATGCAGCAAGACCTGGCCAACATTCAGGCTTGGGCTGATAAGTGGCAAGTAACATACTGTGGCAACAAGAACAGGTCAGAGGCTGGGTATTCCGTGGCGAGTGTCTCACCTCCTGACTCCCCAAAGCTTTTCCACCGTCAACAAAGCACAAGTCTGGAGTGCAATGGAATACTCTCCACTTGCCTGGATGAGTGCAGCTCCAACAACACAAGAAGCTCGACACCATCTAGGATAAAGCAGCCCACTTGATCGGCACCTCATCCACCACCTTAAACATTCACTCGCTCCACCACCGGCGCAAAGTGGCTGCAGTGTATACCGTGGCTGGCTCCAAGTCAGCATGGATTTATGAAAGGGAAATCATGCTTGACGAATCTTCTGGAATTTTTGAGGATGTAACTAGTAGAGTGGACAAGGGAGAACCAGTGGATGTGATGTATTTGGACTTTCAAATGGCTTTTGACAAGGTCCCACACAAGAGATTGGTGAGCAAAATCAAAGCACATAGTATTGGGGGTAATGTACTGACGTGGATAGAGAACTGGTTGGCAGACAGGAAGCAGAGAGTCGGGATAAACAGGACCTTTTCAGAATGGCAGGCAGTGACTAGTGGAGTGCCGCACGGCTCAGTGCTGGGACCCCAGCTCTTTACAATATATATTAATGATCTAGAGGATGGAATAGAGTGTAATATCTCCAAATTTGCAGATGACACTAAACTGGGTGGCGATGTGAGCTGTGAGGAGGACTCTAAGAGGCTGCAGGGTGACTTGGACATGTTAGGCGAGTGGGCAAATGCATGGCAGATGCAGTACAATGTGGATAAATGTGAGGTTATCCACTTTGGGAGTAAAAATACGAAGGCAGAATATTATCTGAATGGCAGCAGATTAGGAAAAGGAGAGGTACAGCGAGATCTGGGTGTCATGGTTCATCAGTCACTGAAAGCTGGCATGCAGATATAGCAAGCGGTAAATGGTATGTTGGCCTTCATAGGTAGGGGATTTGAGTATAGGAGCAGGGAAGTCTTACTGCAGTTGTCCTGGGCCTTGGTGAGGCCTCACCTGGAATATTATGTTCAGTTTTGGTCTCCTAATCTGAGGAAGGACATTCTTGCTATTGAGGGAGTGCAGCGAAGGTTCACCAGACTGATGCCGGGATGGCTGGACTGACATATGGAGGAGAGAATGGATCAACTGGAGTTTAGAAGGATGAGAGGGGATCTCATAGCAACATAAAAGATTCTGACAGGGCTGGACAGGTTAGATACGGGAAGAATGTCCCCGATGTTGGGGGAAGTCCAGAACCAGGGGACACAGTCTTATGATAAAGGGCAGGCCATTTAGGACTGAGATGGGGAGAAACTTCTTCACTCAGAGTTGTTAACCTGTGGAATTCCCTGCTGCAGAGAGTTGTTGATGCCTGTTCGTTGGATATATTCAAGAGGGAGTTAGATATGGCCCTTATGGCTAAAGGGATCAAGGGGTATGGAGAGAAAGCAGGAAACGGGTACTGAAGGAATGATCAGCCATGATCTTATTGAATGATAGTGCAGGCTCGAAGGACCGAATGGCCTACTCCTGCACCTATTTTCTATGTTTCTATCTACAAGATGCACTGTAGAACCTCCCAAACCCACGACCCCTATCACTTCGACAGCTCCTCCCAAACCCACGACCTTGACCACCCAAAAGAACACGGGCAGCAGGCGCAGGGGAACATCATCACCTTCAAGTTAGACACCATCCTGAATTGGAAATATATCGCCGTTCCTTCATAGTCGCTGGGTCAAAATCGTCCCTAACAGCACTGTGGCAGCACCTTCACCACACGGACTGCGGAGAGAGGTTTTATTGTGAAGGTATGAAGATGGTGCAGTGCAGGGGCGCCCGGCGGGGAGGTGGTGGTATATTGAGACTGCCAATGGTTGCATCAGTGTCCGTAGCCGGGAAGGGGGGTGTATTTTTGGTGTTGTTTTTAAAGATATGTCAATAGGGCTGAGGGAAGGGCAGAAGGCGGCTCACCACCACCTTCGAGGGCAACTTGGGATGGGCAATAAAAATGCTGGCCCTTGCCAGTGATGCCCACATCCCAGTAACAAATTTTCAAAAAGCCAGCCAACACTCACTGTCTAAGGCAAAAATTAAGAACGGTTATTTGGGTAAAGTACTCTGGAAGCGTACCTTAAACAAGTCAGCTTCTTCACGAGGGAAGATGATTAGGTGAAAAAAATAAAATTGAAAAATGTAGTATTTTTTCATTAGATGTTTGTAATTATGTTGACTTTACAACCAACACTGAAGGAATTCTGCTCTCAATAAAAAGTTTTTTCAAAAATTCACGCACACCACTAAAAATATGGCAAGGATGAAAATTAACTCCCAAATGTGATGGGTAAAATATGGTACAGGTACAACGCCTAACATCCAAAACCCTCGGGACTGAGGACGTTACGAACTGTGTGTTTTTCCGGTCTTTCGAATGTGTTGCTGATGTCCGAAGTCCAGAAATACCCAAGCCCAGGTTCAGGTATTTCCGGATTTCGGAATGCCAGAAGCATGTCCCAAGTCCGGAAATGCCCGGGCCCAAGTTCCAATATTTCTGGTTTTTAGATGTCATTTTGCAGTCCCCGGCCAGAATCAAACTCTGGCCAGGGATTTGTGTGCTGTGCAGAGCCGGAGTCTGGCCGAAGGGGCTTACGTGCGGTGCAGAGTTGGTTCTGGCCAGGGACTTGTGTGCGGTGCAGAGTTGGTTCTGGCCGGGGACTTGTGTGCAGTGCAGAGTTGGTACGGACCCAGGAGCAGCAGTACGGTGACTGTGAAGACCTGGCCTGGAACAGGTAGGATTGGTGTTTTTATTCTTGCAATTTGTGTCACTGTACAGTAGTTGGATTTCATTTTTTTTACTTTTCCCTGGGCCTGATTGGCGGTGGTAACAGTTTGGCAGGGTGTCCGGATTCCAGAACATTTTGCGGATTCTAGACGACCCTGCCACGATTCGTCCCGGAGTCTGGAACTCTGGATTTTAGGCGCTGCACCTGTATACCTTTTAAATTATTTATATTGCAAGTCCTATTTCATCCTTCCCCTCTCCCCCAGCACATAACCAGGAAATGCTGAAAATAATAGGTCTGTGAGCAATCGAAATGGGAAAAGATTAGTTGACACAAGTTTGGAGACCTTTTCTTCTCTTTTCAGGTACCTGCATAACTGCGGTACACTCTCAGCACTCTTTGCATTTCAGATTGCAGTTGGTTTCTTTTTTGTTTCTACTGACTTTTTTCCCATATGCCTTCCATGTATACTTCCATACCTTCTTTTTAATTTCCTCCTGTTCTTTCTTACTGAGGGTCCTCTTTGTAGCAGTCATTTTGCTGTGCCGTTGGTTTTTTAGTTGATCAGAAGCACGCTGGAGGAGAGAAAACATCATCTTTACAAATGATAACTGGCATTAAATGGCCAAAGTGACATCCTCCAGAATGTGAACATTACACAGGATTAAACACACAAGTAATTTTAACATTTAAAGTAAGCAGAACACACCTAGATAACATTAACACTATCCACAGAAACTACAGACATCACAAGCTCCATACAACTAATCATCTACCAAAATAAAACCACAAAATGCTGGAACTGCATCAGCATCTGCAAAAAAAGACAGGTCAACCTTTGGGTACAAACCCTTCATCAGAATCCAGTTCAGACTAAAGGTTTACACCAGGTAGGTTTTCCTGTCTTTTATTTTGCAGATGCTGACAGACCTGCTGTGCATTTGCAGCTTTTATATTCACCATTTATCTTCGATCAAAATTGTTTTTATAGAAAGCAGCTTGTAGAGCAACATGGCTCAAGAGCAAAGTTATAGAAATGCCAGGCAATAGGATTAACAGCTGACAAATGTTACTGGTCTATAGTTTTGTTCAAAAACACCACCACTTTGTTTAAAAATATATTCTTACATTTGACAAAGTATCGCCTGCACCCACTACACACAAGGATTTATTGAACGTTATTTGCAAAGAGGGCATGCAACTCTATGCACGTGCACAGGGCAAGTTAAAGTTAGCACATTCAAATATATTTAAATCAGCTAACTACCACCAAGATCACTGGCCCTACTGCTACATATAATGGGCATTATAGCAGGCTTGTGTTAATTTTTTGAGGCAAGCAATATTTCTTTCACATTAAAAGGTTTATAAATCAAAACTTGAACTGTATGGGAAGGTGAACACCTATGACACACATACAACTTTACTACATCAACACAAGAACTAAAATACTACTCCTGCCATGATACACTCCCTGAACCGAGAAAAGCTAACATTGAAACCCCTCCTTGTTATGCTTGATTGAATGGTCTTTAGCAATATTTGAGGCAATGGGATTCAAATTTCACATTTAGGAACATAACATATGAGGAGTAGGCCATTTGGCCCATCGAGCCAGCTCCTCCATTCAATAAGATCATAGTTGATCTGATCATGGACTCAGCTCCACTTCCCCGCCCGCTCCCTATAACCCTTTAGTCCCTAATCGCTCAAAAATGTGTCTAACTCCGCCTTAAATATATTCAATGACCCAGCCTCCACAGCTCTCTGGGGAAGAGAATTCCATAGATTTATAACTCTGAGAATAAATTTCTTCTCATCTCAGTTTTAAATGGGCGGCCCCTTATTCTAAGACTAAGACTATGTCCCCTAGTTTTAGTTTCCCCCATGAGTGGAAATATCCTCTCTGCATCCACCTTGTCGAGCCCCTCATTACCTTATATGTTTCGATAAGATCACCTCTCATTCTTCTGAACTCCAATGAGTATAGGCCCAACCTACTCAACCTATCTTCATAAGTCAACCCCTTCATCTCCAGGATCAACCGAGTGAACCTTCTCTGAACAGCCTCCAATGCAAGGGCGCTGAGCACCTCGAGTCTCCTTCGCTCTCCAGCATTTCCAAAACAGAGACTTTGTCCGACTCTCACCCAGGATACAAGTTAACTATTTCAAAACAGCGGATATATTGCTCCTGCAGTCAAGGACTGCCTATTCATATGTGGGGATAAACTTCAATAGCTTTAAACTCTCTCACCCCACCCCGGTCCACACAACCCGTGGCTGAGAACGGTTTTTGCAAGGCCTCTCCATCCACTATTCTACAAAACCTAACCTTGACAGAGCTGCAGAGAAGGTCAAAAGGCACTGTGAGATCCTACAATAGCACTCTCAGGTGGACGTAAACGATCCAATGGCAAAGGCCTTAAACTTCCAAGACTGGGTGTGGGGGGAGGGGGAGAAAGTTACAAGAAATGAAACAAGCCCAAATATAAACAAAACAGGAAAGGAGAACATAGGACTGACTAAACTATACATGGCCAGGGGATAAGAGTTATAGAAGAAGAGTGTAAATAGATGGTTAAAAATAAAGAGAGGAACTGCTATTAAAATGAATTAAACTGTATGTATAGCAATGCACACAATGTCCCTAATAAAACTGGAGAACTGGAGGCAATATGTTACAAGGAATCAGATATCGCAGGGATTACTGAGACATGCTACAGAAAAATCTGGACTGGGAATTAAACATTACAGGATATAACATATTTAGAAACAATAGAGGGGGAAAAGGAGAGATGGAGTAGCTGTAGTTATTAGAAGTAATATGGCAGTAGAATGGCATGTAGAAAAAGAATGATGCAGTCATTAGTCAGACAGAAATAGAATCCATATGGATAGATAATAAAGGATCAATCACACTAATAGGGATTGTCTACAGATCACCCAATATTGGAAGGGAGGTGGAGGCAGAATTATGCAAACATTTAGGGAAATTAGTAAAAAAAACATAGCATAATCAACATGGCGGATTTCGACGACCCCAAAATTGTTAAGGAGTAGGTGATGGGGATAAGGGAATGGAATTCCTACAATGTGTACACAACTCATTTCTAACCCAGCATGCAAGAAGCCCAACATCGCTACTGGATCTCATAATGGGGAATGAACCAGAGAAGTAAAAGTAGGGGAACATCTAGGCAATAGTGACCATAATATAATACGCTTTAAGATAATTGAAAAGGATAAATACCAGGGTAATAAGATTAGAGAAAAGCTGATTTTATGGGGCTGAGAATAGAACTTGGGAAAATAAAATGGACAATATTGACAAACAATGATGTAAAACAGAAATGGGAAACGTTTAAAACAGAGTCTGGAAAAAATATATTCTGTTAAGAAAACAAGAACAAACTGAACACTAATGATAAATAAAGCCAAGGGAAAAATTGAGGCTAAGGAAAGAGGCATACACTACTAAGTACATGGACAGCAGGGGAGAGTAGGACAAGGTAGAATACGAGAGATTAGGAGAGAAGTCTAAAAAACAATTAGAAAGGCAAAGAGGAACTATAAAATTAAATTAGAACATAAAACAAAGTAGTAAAATATTCTACTGGCACATAAATAAAAAAGGAGTCGGGATAGGAATAGGGCCATTAAGCAATAGACAGGATAAAATCACAGGCAGCAATAGCAAAATAGCAGAAATATTAAATAATGACTTTGCTTCAGCATTTATCAGAGTGGACACGACATCGGAAGATGAGATTAGAAATGATGCACCTGCATTTATAATAAAAAGCGGAGAAATATTAAATAAACTAATTAAATTCATGATAAAACTACTGCTCTGGACAGACTGCAGCCATGCATCTTAAAAGAATCGAGAAGAGATAGCAAAGGCATTACTGTATTACACGTATTTAATAATTTGTTAGAAAAGGGTGTACTGCCAGAGGACTGGCAGATAGCTAATGTTATATCTATGTTTAAGAGAGATAGAACATGTCTTGGGAACTATAGATCTGTCAGCTTAACATCAGTAGTAGGAAAAATAATGGCCTGGATTTTACGGGGCAGGGTTTTCGGAAGCGCATGAGCGAAAGCCCAGAACTTGCGATCTGTCAAGAATCACTTGCGAACTGCCTGTGCTCCTGGGATACGTAAGCCTTTACGTACGTCAACGTGTAGAGGCCCAGGAGCGCGAGTCTTTGTGGATCACAATGCAGAAGGTAGGCACATATTTAATTTTCAGATCAGAGACATTTCCCCGTGGGAAGCCTCCAAAAGCATATTCAGACTCAATAAATCCCAACTGAAGGAGGAAATAGAAAAACATCTAGAAACCAAAAATATAATAATGAATAGTCAGAATGGATTTCAAAAGAGAAAGTCTTTAAGATTAGAAATGATATCCACGCATTTAAAATAAAAAGCGGAGAAATATTAAATAAACTAATCAAACTCATGATTAAACCCTGCAGGGTTACAAACCCAGAGCTGGTAATTGGGATTAGACTGGATGACCTTTTGTTGGACGGCGCAGATATAATGCAGGGAATAGAATGCGGCCAAAGTGATCTCCTGGACTAGTTTCGATCGCCTGGATGGGTCAGAGAGGAATTTTCCCAGAATGGCCTGGGTTTTTAAATCTGGTTTTTGCCTCTCCCAGGAGATCACATGGCTCCGGTTGGGGTGGAGTGTAGAATGTAAGGGGAGTCGCAGTTGTGTGAGGCGGACTGGTTGGGCTGGGTGCTCTTTGCCTTTCCATCATTGTTCATAGGTTTATATGTAACCTTCAGGGCTGCTGACTGAGGGCCGTGCGACTCTGTCAGCCGGCGCAGACACGATGGGCCGGAATGGCCTCCTTCTGCACTGTAAATTTCTATGTTTCTATGAATCTAGAAGAGATAGCAGAGGCACTATTACACATATTTAATAATTTATTTTGAAAAGACCAACTTCATTGAATTATTTGAAGAGATAACAGAGAGAGTAGACAAGAGTAATGCAGTACATGTAATTTATCTAGATTTCCAAAAGGCTTTTGATAAGGTGCCACACAATAGACTAATGAGAAAGGTCAGAGAATGCAGAGTCAGGGGACAAGTAGCAGAACAGATAGCTAGCTGGCTTCAAGACAGAAAGCAGAGTAGTGGGGTTAAGGGTAGCTATTCATAGTGGCAGAAGGTGGGTAGTGGGGTCCCACAAGGACCAGTGCTGGAACCACTGTTATTCACCATTTTATATTAACGATTTAGACTTTGGAATCAAAAACACTATTTCTAAATCTAAGGGTGACACCAATTTTTTTTTTTGGGGGGGGGGGGGGGGGTGAGAGAAGAGGAGGGATATTTAATACTGAGGAGGACTGCAACAAATTACAGGAGGATATTAATAAACTTGCAGAATGGGCATATAATTGGTAAATGAATTTCAACACAGATAAGCACGAGGTTTTACTTTTTGGCAAGAAAAATGAGGTCACATATTACTTAGAAAATAAGAATCTAAATGGGGTAGAGGATCTGGGAGCACAAGTACAAAAATCACGATAGTAGCGACAGGTTAATAAAGCCATAAATAAAGCAAACCAAGCACAAGGGTTTATTTCTAGAGGGTTAGAATTGAAAAGTAGAAGTTATATAAACTTGTATCGAACCTTGGTTAGGCGACACTTGGGTGCACTGCGCACAGTTCTGGTCGCCGGATATAGAGGCACTGGAGAGGGTGCAAAACAGATTTACAAAGACGATACCAGAACTGCAAAGTTATAACCATCAGGAAAGGATGAACAGGTTGGGTCTCTTTTCTCTTGAAATGAGAAGGCCAAGGGGTGACCTAATAAAGGTCTTGATAGAGTGGATACAGAGAATGTTTCCACCTGTGGGGAAGAGCAAAACTAGAGGCCATCAATATAGGATAGTCACCAAGAAATCCAATAGAGAATTCAGAAAAAACTTCTTTCCCACAGAGAGGTGAGATTGTGGAACTCTACCACGGAGTGGCTAAGGCGAATAGAATAGATGCATTTAAGGAGAAACTGGTTAAGTATATGAGGGAGATAAGTATATCATAGTTTTAAATGGGCAGCCCCTTATTCTGAGACAATGCCCCCTAGTTTTAGTTTCTCCTATGAGTGGAAATATTCTCTCTGCTTCCAACTTGTCGAGCCCTCTCTATCTTATGTTTCGATAAGAATGTCATACACAAGAACACAAGAAATAGGAGCAGGAGTAGGCCATTTGACCCCTCGAGCCTACTCCGCCATTCAATAAGATCATAGCTGATCTGATCATGGACTCAGCTCTACTTCCCTGCCCAATCCCCATAACCCTTTATTCCCTTATCGCTCAAAATTCTGTCTATCTCTGCTTTAAATATATTCAATGACCCAGCCTCCAGAGCTCTCTGGGGCAGAGAATTCCACAGATTTACAACCCTCAGAAGAAATTTCTCATCTCAGTTTTAAATGGGCGGTGTCTTATTCTGAGACTATGTCCCTAGTTTTAGTTTACCCTACGAGTGGAAATATCCTCTCTGCATCCATCTTGTCTAGCCCCCTCATTATCTTATGTTTCGATAAAATCATCTCTCATTCTTCTGAACTCCAATGAGTAGAGGCCCAACCTACCTTCATAAGTCAATCCCCCTCATCCCCGGAATCAACCGAGTGAACCTTCTCTGAACAGCCTCCAATGCAAATATATCCTCCCTTAAATAAGGAGACCAAAACTCTATGCAGTACTCCATGTGTGACCTCACCAATACCCTGTACAGTTGCAGCAGGACTTCTCTGCTTTTATACTCCATCCCCCTTGCAATAAAGGCCAACATTCCATTTGCCTTCCTGATCACTTGCTGTACCTGCATACTAACTTTTTGTGTTTCATGCACAAGGGCCCCCAGGTCCCTCTGTACTGCAGCACTTTGCAATTTTTCTCCATTTAAATTATAATTTGCTCGTCTATTTTTTCTGCCAAAGTGGATAACCTCACATTTTCCCACATTATACTCCATCTGCCAAATTTTTGCCCACTCCCTTAGCCTGTCTATATCCCTTGCCACCACCAAGCAGCACGAGAGCACAGCACAGTGGCAGACCTTAAAGCAGCCAGCCCAAACAGCACCAACTGACCAGAGGACAAGTAGTTAAAAAAGTCATGAGGGCGCTATATAAATAAAAGTCTTTCTTTTTAGCCCCTCAACCTGGAGGTATGCATGTCATGCCTTACATGTGTCCTAGTTTTGATGGTTTTGTCCCCACTATGATACAAAGATAACCTCCCAGGAATATTCAGGTCAGACAGATTTAGAGTCTGACATGACAGAAAAGGAAAGTGAGCACACAGGCCAATCCCTTTATTCCCATTGAACAAACTCCACCTCACCCAGTGTGGGACATCTACACTACAAGTTATAATGGTGCAAAAACATTACAGTCTTACACAGTGTAAATTGAAAGCTAAGGCCTGAACTGACTCTGAAGCAAAGTGGACCAAATCTTGCCCTTCCACAATGAATCATGACTCCCTAAATTTCTTGGTTTTGAATGAAACCTGAAGTATGAAACTCACTCTGGCTGCTGCCAGCAGCAAAGACAGAAAGCGCTAAGTGGCAAGATCCAATTTAACAGTATCTATTCCTTCAGCGAACGAGAGATATACAGAAGACACAGATCAATAAGGACCGTTTACAGCAGAAAAATGTAAAAAAACAAATTTGAAAGCTCTTTGTCTAAATGCACGTAGCATTTGTAACAAAATAGATGAGTTGACGGCACAAATAGATACAAATGGGTATGATCGGATTGCCATTACAGAGACTGGGAACTAAATATTCAGGGGTATTTGACAATTCGGAAGGACAGTCAGAAAGAAAAAGGAGGTGGGGTAGCACTTAATAAAGGATGAGATCAGTGCGTTAGTGAGAAACGATATTGGCTCAGAGGATCAAGATTTTGAATTAGTTTGGGTGGAGATAAGAAATAATAAAGGGAAAAAAGTCACTGGTGGGCGTAGTCTATAGGCCCCCTAACAGTAGCTACACTGTTGCACGGAGTATAAATCAAGAAATAATGGAGGCTGTTCAGAGAAGGTTCACTAGGTTAATTACAGAGATGAGGAGGTTGACTTATGAAGATAGGTTGAGCCGATACTCATTGGAGTTCAGAAGAATGAGAGGTGATCTTATTGAAACTTATAAAGATTATGGGCTCAAGTTTCGGCCTGAGTTGCTCCTATTTTTTGGAGCAACTAGTTTAGAATGGAGCATCTTAGAAATTGCAATTCTTGGCAATTTAGTTTGCTCCAGCTCTAGTCAGTTAGAATAGTTTCATTTTAGAACAGATTTTTTTCCCCCAAAAGGGGGCGTGTCCAGCCACTTACACCTGTTTTGCAAGTTTAGGCAGTGAAAACTTACTCCAAACTAACTTAGAATAGAGTAAGTGTAGATTTTTGTACACTGAGAAAAACCTTGCCTACACTTATAAATCAGGCGTAGGGAATGAGATTGGGGTGGGGGGGTGAGAAAGTGGGGTTTACAAACATTAAACACTTCACTTTTACAAATAAAGAGCCATCAT